>NC_053501.1:22875597-22928097 GCF_905171775.1 Rana temporaria
GGGAGGGGGAAGGGGGAGAAAAGGAGAAGGGGAGCGAGTGGGGGGGGGGGAGAATGGGGGAGAGGGAGGAGATATAGTAAAAGAGGAGGGAGTGGGAGAGGGGGAGAGAGAGAAAGAGGGGGAGGGAAAGAGGGAAAAAAGGGTGGAGAGGGTAAAGGAGAAAACAAGGAGGAGGGTTGAGAGAGAGAGAGAAAAGGGGGAGGGAGAGAAGGCGGGAGGGTGAGAGAGAGAGGGGGTGAGTGGGGGAGAGAGAGGGAGGGGGAAGGGGGAGAGAAAGAGGGGGAGGGAGAGGGGGAGTGGCAGAGAATGAGGAGAGGGGGATAAAGGGAGGGAGAGTGTGGGAGAAAGAAGGAGATAAGAAGAGAGAGGGGGAGAGGAAGAGGGGGAGATAGGGAGAGAGGGAAAGAGAGAAAAAGAGAGAGAGAAAAAGGGGGCGTGAGAGAGAGGCAGAGAGAGGGATGGAAAGAGAGGAAGAGAGAGGGTGATAAAGGGAGAGAGAGAGCGTGGGAGGTAGAGGGAGATAAGAAGAGAGAGAGGGGGAGAGGAAGAGGGGGAGATAGGGAAAGAGGGGGAGGGAGAAAAAGAGAGAGAGAAAAGGGGGGCGTGAGAGAGAGGCAGAGAGAGGGATGGAAAGAGAGGAAGAAAGAGGGAGAGAGAGAGGGGGATAAAGGGAGAGAGAGCGTGGGAGTTAGAGGGAGATAAGAAGAGAGAGAGGGGGAGAGGAAGAGGGGGAGAGAGGGAAAGAGAGAAAAGGAGAGGAGAGGGAAAGAGGGAGAGGGAGAGAGAGAAAAAGGGGGAGTGAGAGGGAGGGGAGAGGCGGGAGAGAGAGAGGGGAAGAGAGGGAGAAAATGGGGAGGGGGAGAGGGAGAAAGAGGGGGCGAGAGAGAGACTATGGGGGAGAGGGAGAGAGAATGAGGGATACAATGGGGAGAGGGAGGAGGAGGGAGAAGTGAGGGAAGGAGAGGGGGAGGTAGAGAGAGTCAGAGATGGGGAAAAGTGGGAGAGTAAGGGGGGCAAGAGAGAATGCAGGAAAGAGAGGGAGAGAAAGTGGGGAGAGAATGGGAGAGAGGCAAAGAAAGAGGGGGAAGAGGGAGAAAGAGAGAAGTAGGGTGGAGATGGATGGAGAGAGAAAGGGGGGAAGAGAGGGAAAGAAGAACAGAGAGGGAGAGAGGGGGAGAGAGAGAGAGAAAGAGGGTGGAGGAAAGCTGGACAGAGGGAGAGGGGGAACGCGAGGGAGGGGAGGAGAGAGGAAGAGGAGGAGATAAAGAGATGGGGAGGGGGAAGAAAGAGAGGAAGAGAGAGAGGGGGGAGAGAGAGAAAGAGGGTGCAGGAAGAGGAAAGCTGGACAGAGGGAGAGGAAGAGGAGGAGATAAAGAGATGGGGAGGGGGAAGAAAGAGAGGAAGAGAGAGAGGGAGAGAGAGAATGGGGTTGGGAGGCTGGGGGGGGGGGAGGGGAGAGAGAATTTTTTTCATAAAAAAAATAGAAAGAAAAAGAGTGAAAGTAATAGTCCTCGAGGCACGTTTGCATTTTTACTTAAATAAATGTTTAAATAAATACAAAAACAAATCCATGGGATACGTTTAAAAATGTTTATTCAATAAAAAATAAAGTTGACTCAAAATAATTTTAGTTTTATATTATATATATATATAGTGTATATATAGAGAGAGCGATGGAGCAGCTATCAGGACTGAGTCCGCCAAGTGAGAAGGATGATTTGCTACATTAAAAATAGGCAACAGCTACACAGTAAGCGCTATCGGTTTTGGCAGCTACAACAAGGGAATACAAGAGCCCTTTTGATATCTGGCTAGCTGCACAATTCCAGCTGTACGATTGTGAGGAGAACATATTGCGTCTACACACACACACAATCAGCGGCGAGCATTGATCCCACAGACTGTATTATCTCCCCTTCCTGGGCGCACTGAAAAGCCGAAGCCGCCACTTCCCTGCTTCTCATACAGCGAGGGACACAATGCGGCTTCCAGGGAATGAAATAGGTGAGTTGTACGGCGCGGGGACTCGGGGATGTGGCAAGGATCTAGCAGCATGTGTTAACAATTCTCATCCATGGCTTTCAGTTGGACATTAATCACACTCAACAGCTACAATTAAATCCCTGAGACAAGGAAGAACAAATTAAATTATCTGATAGTAAGAGAGCAAAGGAAAAATTTGCCTTCCCGTAAGTTTTTTTTTTTAAAGGTAGAAATATCTTAAAATGCAAATCTAGCCCAAATAATTTTTTTCTTAGCTTTGCATAATGTGGGGAAGAGTTAAAACTTCGTCAGGTTTTTATTTTTTGCATGTGATACCACTTGAAAGTTTTCTCAATACTTCCTGTCTGGGTGACACAACAGGAAGTAAGGAAATCTCAACAAAGCTACAGACAGCACTTAAAACCAGATGGAGGCTATGACTCTTCCCCACATACTGGTAGAGAGATCCTTCTCACTTTGATTAACAAGAAAGTGAAGGGAAATCCTGCCAAAGGAGATATCAACAGAGAACCAACACCTGATAGCATTTGTAACCATCTATCCAAAACTTAAAAATAAATTGCCTGGTGCTCTTTAATGGTAAGGCTACTATAGAATCTGCTTCTGGCCTCAAGATGGATGGGGCTCCCTTGGTAAATGTCAGTTATTGTTGGCTACTTAAGGGCAGAAACACGTCAGTATTAGTTTGTGTATTGGCTCCCTTTGTTTCCCTATAGGTATGTAATAAAGAAGAGTTCACATGCATCGTACACCGGATGCTGATATTCTATTATTTAAATGGCGGCTATTGACTGGCAAGAGAATCAAGTCCTGTAAGAAAATGACCGGTATTGACTGGTAAGAGACTCCAGTCCCATAAGAAAAATGGCAGGTATTGACTGGCAAGAGACTCCAGTCCTGTAGGAAAATAGTGGGTATTGACTGGCAAGAGACTGCAGTCCTGTAGAAAAATGGCAGGTATTAACTGGCAAGAGACTGCAGTCCTATAGGAAAATGGTGGGTATTGACTGGCAAGAGACTCCTGTCCTGTAGGAAAATGATGGGTATTGACTGGCAAGAGACCCCGGTCCCGTAAGAAAAATGGCAGGTATTAACTGGCAAGAGACTGCAGTCCTGTAGGAAAATGGTGGGTATTGACTGGCAAGAGACTCCAGTCCTGTAGGAAAATGATGGGTAATGACTGGCAAGAGACTCCAGTCCCGTAAGAAAAATGGCAGGTATTGACTAGCAAGAGACTACAGTCCTGTAGGAAAATGGCGGGTATTGACTGGCAAAAGACTCCAGTCCTATAGGAAAATGGCAGGTATTGACTGGCAAGAGACTGCAGTCCTGTAGGAAAATGGTGGGTATTGACTGGCAAGAGACTCCAGTCCTGTAGGAAAATGGCAGGTATTGACTGGCAAGAGCCTTCAATCCTGTAGAAAAATGGCAGGTATTGACTGGCAAGAGCCTTCAGTCCCGTAAAAATGTTATACAATTACAATTAAGGAAACCGAGTGGACTTTTGACTTTATCACAGTGGTGGCATTACTTGCATTACAGATTTTATCTCTCCCAATTTAAAATAGATGATGAGGGCTCGAGAAATAAATACCGCAGCCACATTCCCGCATTAATGATGCCGCTAGAAGCAGGAGCGTAGTATGACTTTATCCTGGCTCTGAAGCTCCCAGCAGCCCTGCACACTCGCAGAAGACTCTCCATCAATAAGGTTCAATCTGTTGACTGAATCTAGAATATAATATGTTGTTATCAAGCAGATTGATCCAGAGGGAGGCAAAGACGAGCGTGCCAACGGCAAGCACGCAGCCAAACATTCCTCTCTGATGCCCAAATCTGAATCAGTCCCAAATATCCTTCAGAAAGGGCGTATGGCTCTGCATGGTTCGGCGCCACGGCTTTCCAAAGGCTCCCATTTTAACCCTTTATTTTCTAGCTTATTAGATCCTAGGCCATGTAAAAGGTAAGTTCCCTAGTGTATGGAACCAACAGCAACCAATCATATTTTTGGGTTTAGTGAAATATGATAAGCAAATCGTTCTGACTGGTTGACATAAGCTATTGGTCTCTGATTTTTTTTTGTTTTTTCAATTCTTAAAAGGCCAGCAAAATGAGTAGATTTCATGATTGGAAAGTCATTAAACCATTTGCAGCTCTCAGATGTAAAAGCTTGCACAGGATAGAATATGGACGGTTTTGCCGTTATTAAAATGATCTTTTTCCGTGATGTTCTCTGATGTAGTTTCATTATTACCAGTGTCTAGCTTTTTGTGGGTCAATGACTAAACCTTGCCACTGTGCCACTGACCTGGCACGGTGATCAGCAAAGGAACACGCCTTGGACAAGGTGGGTATTTGCTGAGCTTGGCCATGGCATCAGGCCCCATAAAGTGCTATTACATCAGAGGGGCTCACGGAAAGGTAGTTTTGGCCAGTAAAGTTAATAACAGGCATCCTAAGGTGGGCTTCCGCTTTTTAACGTTTAAGGGCTCGTTCAGACCTTAGTGTCCTCGTGAGTTGGGTTAATGCAAGTTTTTCACGCATTAAAGTGCATTGCATTAAGGGCTTATTTAAACTTGTGTCACCTTCTGAAGAGATCTGTGGCCGATCGTTCTTCAAAGGGTGTTTGTCAGGAGTTGGAAGGCTTTATGTTGCCTCCTCACCACCTGCTTTGACCTCTTAAAACCTGGATCACCGCACTGCAACCATGTCATTGCACAAAGTTGGAGTGTGGCCCCTTTCGGTTGAATGGGTCACGTTCAGTGGGTGATAATGTCTGGCCGACATGGCAAGGGGAACATTTTTGCACAATGCAGTGTTGTGGTCGCTAGACTGACACTTTCATAAGTTCATAGTCGGTATGATTGAATGAAGACATCAGTTCATCCAGTTCAACCTGTGTGGGTGTATGGGTGTGTAGTTAATCACGAATTTTACAAATATTCCTGGGCCAATATATATATATATATATATATATATATATATATATATATATTATAAATGAACGACTCAAATTTAAATGAAGTAAGTTCACTTATAGTTTTTTTTTTGTAATCAACATTACACTATACTGAACTTATTCTCTCTGGAAAAGAGATGCTTGAGAGGGAATATAATTAAAATGTACAAATACCGTACTGGTGACCCCACAATAGGGATAAAACTTTTCAGTGGAAGGATTTGATAAGACACGTGGCCACGCATTAAAATTAGAGGTTTAACCTTAAACTACGTAGAGGGTTATTTACTGTAAGTGCGGCAAGGATGTGGAATTCCCTTCCACAGGCGGTGGTCTCAGCGGGGGGCATCGATGGTTTCAAAATACTATTAGATAAGCACCTGAACGACCACAACATACAGGGATATACAATGTAATACTGACATAAAATCACACATGTAGGTTGGACTTGATGGACTTGTGTCTTTTTTCAACCTCACCTACTATGTAACATGAAATAGTTCATGACAGGGAAAAAAAAAAATTGTAAATAAAGCAAAGAAACTCCAAATAAACTCTAGCCCATTAGAGACCCAATTTATATATAATATATCAAAATCCCCACTGAAGTCCCCATACATCAGAGTCCCTCTACATAAGAGACCAGTCTCCATTAGAGTCATCCCCTACATCTGGGTCCCCATCAGAGCCCCTCTTACATCAGAGGGCCACAAAAAACATTGCAGCTGGTCAGATTTGGAACACAGGCCCATAGCTTGGAGGCTCCTGGTCAAGATGAACAACAAGAGTAGAATAACGAGGTCCAGAAGGCTTTCCATTTCTTTAATGATACAGGAATATTGTGCTCCATACCCCATAGCAATGGCTTACCCAATGGCTACAAGCTATCAACTGATTGGCTAAAAAGTGGAGGTGTTAGGTGTCAACAGCAAATCAGTTACCTTCTTTTAGCTCCCGATATAAAAAAAGTTGCTAGCTGGATGTTCATAGTTGGCTTGGGGCCACCTATCATTGAATTACATTTGCAGCAATCAACAAGTGAGGTTGTGATTCTGATCTGATCCGGATCTTCTATTTATTTCATTTTTGTTCAGTCAGCCAAGAAAAAAAAATGCTCTCATTTAAAAAAAATTAAGTAATACAAAGATAATGTCACCCACCATCCATCCGCATTCATAGCAAGCAGCCCATTAAGCAGTAATTATTTTTTAATTAAAAAATCTGGATGCTGATTTGTACATCTGTTATAGGTTTAAAGAGACTGACGTACTATATATATATATATATATATATATATATATATATATATATATATATATATATACATACATATATACTTTTTTTTATACTACAGACTTTCGTGGCCACTGCATGTGCCAAAGAAAACCCAAACGAAGCTTCTTTTCTTTGTTGGACGCAGCGGCGCGTATGTGCGCCTGGACAGATCTGACTGCCCGTGAAAAGAATTCTAAATAAAACACAAACACGAAATTTGGCATAGCCACAGAAGCGAGCTTAGGACTAATTTCAGCATGCGGACGGCTCTCACACAGTACGACTGGCTCCAATATAAATGAAACCAGGCGCAGTCAAAATTGCCAGTAAACTCCCCCGTTAAAGTAACAGTCTCCTCTATTCCCCACGTTCTTTCTTCTACTGGAGCCCCCTCAAACAAAAACATCTGCTACAAAACTTCAGGAACAAAAAAAAAAAAATGTCGATCTACAACAGGCCGAGGCAATTAGCATTATTCCGTCAACCAGACTTGGTTCGAAGTAGCCGCGGGTAATCTACGGAACACAAAACCGGATAACAGAACAGCAAAGCATGCTGAGACTAGCAGTTCCACAATACGTATGGCCTGCCAGAAACCTACATTTATTGAAGAGGTATACAGTAATTAGTGAAAATTTAGGTCATATTTATCAAATAGACTTGTCTAACAAGCTTTTGTAGAGAGAAAAACCTGAGCATTTGGTGGTGATAGCTTTCATTGCAGATGGGTTGGTCTTTGGTGGAGGGGATTTAGAAGCAGGTGAGTATACAAGCAAGGGGTTAAGTTTACATTAAAAGGGTGAATATGCGAGTGTTACAAGGAGGGTTAGTGTTGGATTTTCAGGGAGGATTAGTGTTGGGATTACAGGGAGGTTTAGTGTTAGGTTTACAGGGAAAGTTAGTGTCATGGTTGCAGGGAAGGTTGGTGCTGGGGTTACAGAGTATTAGTGATAGGGTTACAGGGAAAGTTAGTGTTGGGTTATGGGGAAGGTTAGGTTTGGGTTACTGGAAGGGTCAGGGTTTGGGTTATAGGAAGGGTTAGTGTTGAGGTTACAGAAGGGATTAGTGTTAGGGTTAGAGGGAAGGTTAGTTTTGGGGTTACAGGAAAGGATAGGGTTGAGTTACAGGAAGGGTCAACATTTGGGTTATAGGAAGGGTTAGTGTTGGATCACAGGAAGGCATAATTTTACAAGGAAGGTTAGTGTAAGGATTAAAGGAAGGTGTAATATCACAAGGAAGGTTAGTGTGAGGGTTACAGGGAGGGTTAGTGTTAGGATTACAGAAAGAATTAGTGTTAATGGTACAGGGAAGGCTAGTGTTGGGTTACAGGGAAAGCTAGTTTTAGGATTAAAGATAGGGTTAGTGTTAATGTTACAGGGAGGGTTAGTGTTAGGATTACAGGGAGGGGGTTAGTGATAATGTTACAGGGAGGGGTTTAGTGATAATATTACAGGGAGGGTAAGTGTTAGTGTTATAAGAAGTGTTAAGGTTACAGGGAGGGTTGTGTTAGCATTATAGGGAAGATTAATTTAGGGTTACAGAGAGAGTCAGTGTTAGGCTACAGGTTACATCATCTGGATCCCCAGGCCATGGAATCAGCTACACAGTCAACTGTAAAAAACGAAAAACCCTGAATCCAATCAAACATGTTATACTGAAACAAAAAAAAAATTAAGATATAGTTGTAAAACCAGCATGTAAATGGTTACAATTGTGCTCTCAACAATGCCAACTGGAAGAGCTTTGTTTGGAAACTTTAAGCTTCATGCCACCAAATTTCTAATTCTTAGAAGGGGAGCGGGGACATGGCTGGCAGTTCCCGTGCCTGCTCTTATATCTTGCAATGCAATAAAAATAGCCTTTTATCCTGATCTCAAAAGCCTGTAAAATCATTGTGGCGGATGCAATGGGATAGACAAGGAGAAAATTACTCAGGGCTTTGCTTCAACATGAAATTAAAAAGTGATGCTGCAGTCTCAGAGGGTCTCAGTGATTTTCCCCGGGTTTAGATCATGCATAAATATCGTGACATCCATACAAAACAAAAGGTACCGCTAACCGATCATTTTAAGGCCTGCCAGATGATGACAAGGAAATGCAGAGCTAAAAAGAAGACAACAAGAGGCTTACACCAGTCTCTGCCTACTTTATAAATGGTATATCTGGATGGATGTCACCAGTCTTTCGGCTGCATTCTCAGTGATGTCACTGGTCTCTAGTGAGGTGATAGGCTGCATTCTCAGTGATGTCACTGGTCTATAGTGAATGGATAGGCTGCATTCTCAGTGATGTCACTGGTCTCTAGTGAGGTGATAGGCTGCATTCTCAGTGATGTCGCTGTCTTCTAGTGAATGGATAGGCTGCATTCTCAGTGATGTCACTGGTCTCTAGTGAATGGATAGGCTGCACTCTCAGTGATGTCACTGGTCTCTAGTGAATGGATAGGCTGCATTCTCAGTGATGTCACCGGTCTCTAGTCAATGGATAGGCTGCATTCTCAATGATGTCATTGGTCTCTAGTGAATGGATAGGCTGTGTTTCCAATGATGTGATCTGTCTCTAGTGAATGGATAGGCTGTGTTCCCAATGATGTGATCTGTCTCTAGTAAATGGATAGGCTGTGTTCCCAATGATTTGATCTGTCTCTAGTGAATAGATAGGCTGTATTTCCAGCAATATCTCTAGTCTCTGGTGAATGGATAGGTTGCATTCTTAGGCTGGAAGCACATAATTATCTAAAATATTATTGTCTGATGTATCATTAGCAGTACTGGAAACTTGAAACACTCAATAATTTGAAGGTGGTCCACATTCTTTTGCCCATATAGTGTTTCTGATGATCAGATGTCCACAAAATTTTGTCTGATTAGTGTACATTTTATAAAGGTTATCCTCCACTAATGTGCAGGGGATTTTAGACTGTGAGTTTCTTCAAGGACTGATGTAATTTGTAGGTAGAGTTGGATAGAACGTGGAGGCTATAAATATGAGGAACAAATAACACAATCGATTTACCGGTCCATTAAAACGTGTTCCAGCATATCTCACAGGCATACAACTCTCCTTGCATTACAAACTTTTTGGAACACTGAATCACTGTTTTCTTTTTTGAAGAAATAAAAAGAGGTAAAAGTGGTCCCTGACTATCCGCAGAAGCTATATATAAAATCAAGCTGTTGCCAGTGACACATGCCTCCACTGAGTCTTCGAGGAAGAGTTAGGGAACAATATGTATTTCCTGGTTTTGAACAGATGGATCCAAGTACAGCAGAGGCGAAACACCCATGAAAACATTGAAATCATCACTTCTCCAGTCACGGAGATCCGAAAATGATTAAGCAAAATAACAAAATGGCATCCGATGCTGCAGAAGGCTGCTGCTTTGTGCGACGGACCGATAGGACGCAGTACAACAGAAAAAAAAAGCCTTCCAGATCTTACTTTTTTAAGATGCAAGATATTGTTTTAAAATAAGCATCACTAAGTGCAAGCTCATTCCCTTATCATGGACGAGAGGCTAATGTGAGGTTCAATATTTGACACCTTTGCAAACTATGTGCATATGTTCATTCAATCCACTTCATCATTTTAAAAACTTTAATAACCACTAAAACAGACCAGCAACCAATTGGTTTCACTGTAATGGCTGAGTTATGGTATGTCCAAAGCCAATTCGTTTTTCCTTCTTTCATTTTGCATATAGAAAGATATGGATAAAACTTTTATCAATTATTTTTTGCCACCTGGAGACTATTCACTTCCTATCCTGTAGACCTAAAATGAAGAGGATATCTCTCCAAAATTAGGGCAAGGCCCCCTTAGACAAGATGAAGTGTCCACATTGAAAGGCATTATCCTCTATTCCTATTGATGTGACCACTCAAACTTTTGGATTTACCCTCACCTTCAGTCCCAGTGACAATGATCACTGGGACAAAAACAAAGAGTAAATCTCCCCACATGGGATACAGACAGCAAAAAAAAATCTATTGAACAATCCATCCAATGCCAATACTCTAAACTCCTTGTTAGAAGATGAATGGCCAACAATGACGGCATAAGAAACACGTAGAAAAAAAGCCAGCTCTCCATGAATGAAATCTCAAATTTGTAAAAGTACAGATGACAGACATAATTCAGAGACACGGAGATCCCCTTTATCAAGGTGACTGATGTCTCTCAACTTGAGAAAGGAGATCTCAATTATTTTATATGTCGGCTACATGAGTAGTGATCCAACCTAGTCAACATTTTACAATATAAAGCATAATAATTCTATTCCCAGTTTTATGCCTTATATTCATTTACTGTTACAGCTGTAAAAGTCTACCATATATATTCAGTTTAATAAACGTACCCTTCAAAAAAACTTGGTTATAATGGCTGTCAAGTTCTGTTCCTTTGACCACCAACCCCTCCTAGTCTTTTGATTGGACAATATAGGAGAATCAACACATTCAACACTCTGCTCACTCTACTTGAAAGCTAGGCCAGGTGTTGACTTAAGAAGCCATTGCATTGCAGTACAGCCTGAGGCCTCGTACACACGACCGAGTTTCTTGGCAAAAACCAGCAAGAAACTTGCTTTTTTTTTTTAACGAGGAAACCAGTCGTGTGTAAATTTTTCGACGAGGAAACTGTCGAGGAACTCGACGAGCCAAAAAGAGAGCATGTTCTCTTTTTCCTCGACGGGAATGGAGAAAATTGGCACGTCGAATTCCTCGACAGCCTAACAAGGAACTCGACGAGCAAAACGATGTGTTCGAGTTCCTTGGTCGTGTGTACGAGGCCTGACTCACAGTGGCAACTCTCGCTATCTCAATCTGAACTCTGATGTGCAGGGAATAGTAGCAAGCTAATACCAAAACAGATCGCAGGTACTTAAATTAGCCGTATTTAATGGCTGGTTTTATTTATTTTTTCCAATAACTTTTTATTGAAATAATTTTAACAAAATTTACACATCAATACAATGAATACCCTTACCCTGAAACAGACAGTAATGAAAACATAAGGAAATCGCAAGAATTATGGGTATCTTGGAACTTAGCAATTGCATTGGGGTTTCGGACTGGATAAGTACATCTAAGTCGGGTGGCTAGGGGCACAGAATTCCCCAGAGATAGTGTGTTATATACCAATGTCTGCTATGAAGGCTCTGGGTGTTTATTATGTATGAGAGTGGAACATGAGTGGAAGGTTAGAAGGCGTGGGAGAGGGAAGTGTATGATGAAGATATTTGGTAATGTGGGGGCTCTGTATGGGTACTAGAGGCAATATATTTTGGTAGGTTGAAGGGAAAGGGAGAAGGGATGTAGAGTGAGGGATCTTTGATGGGGGAAAGGTGGTCAAGGAAGGGATGAGGGACAGAGGATGGTAAGGATACAATTGGGAGGGGTATGGGGGAGACTCCAGGAGACCTCTATTACCCAGTGTTCACATCTGTTCTTACACAGGAGCTCCATAGTATTTCTCATCTGGCCTTAAAGTTGCAGTTGGCTGCTTGTTGTCTTGAATATGGGTTTGCCTTTCCAAGTCAGTACCAAGGAGCAGGAGCTTGAAGAAGAGGAGCTTGGTCTAGTTTGAGAGGCTAAAGGGGTAGGTATTGCTGGTTTTATATATATATATATATGTTGAAAGCACAGCTGCAACACTAGTTCTTTGGAACATTATGTCTTAGTGAACCCATTCTTGGATGCTAACTAGTTGGAAAAGGCAACACTTTCAAACACAAAGCCCATTCTACTTAATTTTCGCTCAGTTCAAGCAAGGCCATCTGTGAAACGCAGCCAGCTAACCCCCATTCAAAACTGTAATTTGTAGCCTACGGCGGACACAACGGAAATCGTGTTGGTGAATGGGCTGGGGTTTTTTTTTTCGTTTTGTCATCTCATCCTGGTGCAAGTTTGACATACAAAGTCTAGAAAGTAAAGGACCAACATCCATAATCAAAGAATCCTGTTCAGAGGGTTTCTTATAGGAATGACCAGTGTCAGCTGCCCACATGCCGTACTTTAAAGAGATGCATACAGCATTGCATTAAAAATTAATTACACATGTTATTTTATTGATAGTGCATAATGTAATGAGCACCAGCTGTGCTAAATATCCAAACTACTTTATAAGATGGCTATAAAAAACAAGAGAGGAGTTAGAGAGATGGAGGGAGAGAGAGGAGGGAGAGTGGTAGAGAGAAGGAAAGAGAGAGGTGTAAGAGAGAGACGGCATGCCAGCGTGACCTATTTATATAGATGTTACAAAAAGGATCCCCTTTGTAACTTTTTTTTTAACATTTCATGCTGACCATTTTTGCCCAATTTATAAACCTAGAAACAATAAATAGTGCATACATAAACCCAGCAGAATGGTCAATTTAACCTTTTGTTGCCAGGTGGCGAAAAGGATGGGCATTAACACACAGCTGGCACACATAAAAAATGCATTTTGGAGCGTTGCAGTGCACATAAGACCTTAAAGTTTTAGTAAACTTTTGTTTTGTTATTTAAATCGCCATCAGACATCATGTTCACTGTCCGCTGCAATGTGACTCCCATGTGCATGAGCAGGAGTGACATCATCACAGCCCAGCCATTTAAGCGGCCCAAGGCACTGTATCTGGAAGGAAGACTGGATGAAGATAGAACTGCCCGGGACCCGCTGGATCAATCATAGCGCAGCATTACAGGGCTTGGTTTGACAGGTAAGTATGCCATAATGTGCTACCGGTAATATGCTGTGCATACTAGTACATTATGGCAAAACCCACCTGGGGACCTCTAAAAGAAGAAATAATAGCAGACTTTACTACTGTTTTAAAATGTAAAAGGCTGTAGATCCCAGATTTAAGGCACTGCTGCCTCGGACTGCTAGTCTCACCAAATTCCCCCACCAGCCATCAGATCACAGGTCATCAGAGGGGCAGTTCTGATATGAGGAAGCAAAATCCTGCCTCTACCAAGATGGCTGCCTCCACATTCAGAACAAGACATAGTGGGGTTGATTTGCTAAAGCTGCAAAGTGCATACCATACTAGCAAATTATGAGAAACGTACCTTGTCACCACTGAGACGGCTGACATCTTCCCCTGGTCTTTCCTTTCAGGTTTGCGGCCTCCGGCTACATGAGTGGCCGGGACGCGAAGACGTCACTCCCGCACATGCAAGCACTGTAAGCTAGACCTTCAGAGTGCATGTGCTGGTGATGTCATTGGCGGCATGCACTCTCAATATCTCCTAAACTGTGCAAGTTTAGGAAATATTCACAGTTCCTACAGGTAAGCCTTATTATAGGCTTACTTGTAGGTACAAATGGTCTGACAGAGTTTACTACCACTTTAAGGTCCTCATTTAGTGCAGCATTGTACAGTATGACCATATAGTACAGTACAAAACGGTGAACCGCAAGTCTTTTGCTATGAAGCTTGTGAAGTGTGCAGCAAAGCTCTAACCACACTGCCTGTGCTAGCGTCACCCAATAGTCCTGTACTTGCTGCCTGCTGAACCGTGGCACAAATGGGTCTGCTGTTATCCGTGCATCTAAATGCTGAACAAAAACTGAACTTTCCACCTGTTCAAAATTCACCAAACTGACAAGTATGGTTATAAATAAGAAATACAGCTGGAGAGATGGCCAGCTAAAATTAAATTTTAAATAAAGTAAGTGGTTCAACGAGCTCTGTATTGATCAAAAGATCGTGAAATTTATTTTATTAAATGCAAGTAGTGTAAGAAATCTTGAATAAAACACATTATAAAAAAGAAAAAATCTGGCACTTACTGTAAGTTGGCAAGATACATCTAGTTTCAGGCTAAGTACATTTAGTATTCCTCTCTCTAACTGTAGAATACAGTACAGAAGATTATAGAAATAAATATACTAAAATTTATGAAAAAAAAATCCCTTTTTCAACATCTGTGTAAGTTTGCACAGAACAGTGCACAGGAGAGGTTGCAGCTGAACTGAATCACATTGTCTGATATGCTTAGCTGATGCCACAATTTAAAGAACATCTATCATCAGTAACAGGAAACACCCCATCCACTGGTGTGCATCACCACCTACCTTATTGGAGTCCCAGGGGGGACCATAATTCTACTGAAAGCATCCCTGACCAGACAGGATTTTGACTCTGGATGAAAATAATAGAGAGTGTGAGACCACCAGTCCAGAAGAGATGGATTAACACAGAATGAGGAAAACAACTTTGCTGCCTCAGCATCCTTTTGATTGACAAGGGATCCCATGCTCATTGTCTGTACTGGTATGACCTCAACAGATACCAATATGTACTCAGGGCCAGGTAGCAGGGGAAGCTGCCCTGGGCGCAGTGGTTTACTGTATAGATGAGGAAACCAGTAAGCTCATTCTGATACAAGGCATTTTAACAAGCAGATCACTGCTGGGGGTAACATCCCCTAAGTTCACACAAAATGAAGGTGGGGGGGGGGGGGCAGTTTGGCTTCTTTGCCCTGGGTGCTGGATGATCTTGTCCCGGGTCTGCATGTACTTTCTTGCTTGTATAGTTACAGACAGGTGCACAGCTTTAGCCAACTGCACTATCCCCCAGTTAACTGCAGGAACGTGGTGGTTAGAACTGGGCCCCCTGGACGTCCACAGAGGATTAGGCTTCCTTGTAGATGACCTGACTCCCAGTGAAGGCAGTACATACTGAAGTCTCTAGCCAAAATGGCAGTACCCATGGCTATAAGCACCTCTGCTGTAAAACTGCAGTGGTTTAGTCCGGCTTTTATTTTACTAATTTGAGAAATTGGATGATGAACATCTACATTGGAGTTTGGTGGGGTTTTAGAAAACCTATATGTGTTTAAAGACAATCTTCCCCCTCAATATATGTTGTCTTCTCTCCTCCCCTCCTCCCAGCTGCTGTGCAAATTGGGCTTATTTTCATTTTATTTACTTTTTAATAAGAAACTGTCGGCACCTTGGGGTTTAGCCAGCCACTCTACCGATGATGTGCCACTGTCCCCACCCCCTCCTCCTTTCTCAGTGTAGGACTATGCCTATACCAGGAGCCCAGGAGGTACATCATTTGCCCCCATGCACAAGGTACAAGGCAATTGATGTGCCTCCTGGGCTCCTGGTATATGTACATTGCATATCCCAGAAGGCATAGTCCTAAAATGAGAAAGGAGGAGTGTAACATCATCGGGAGAGCGGCTGGTTGAACCCGAAAGAGCCAGCATTTTCCCCATGAGGTCCTGCAAGAAAATAGTGGCACAGGAACAAACATGGGGGCAGAAAAGAAGTGGATCACAGCAGGACTGGATCCACTGGGTGTGTGAGTACCTTAACTGTGCAGGACCCAGAACCAGGTAAAAAAAAATGTGTAAAAAAAATGGGGGATTCACTTTAAAGTCAATCCGTTCCCATCCATTGCCCATGCAACACAAAGCAAAAGGTTCACTTAAACACAGACCTCCACCAACACATGTTGCTTTAATCCCCCTATCCTCAGCAGTATATACGTATTTTTTATTCACTTCTTCACAGCTCCACTCAGCCAATAGGAGTGAAAGGAAAGCCCTATGTAAGCTACAACGTGTGGGAGTCCTATTGGACAAGCGCTGTCAGATGGAATAAGTCACATGCTCTTCTGTACTCGGAAGTACCACCTATTTCCTTTGGCTATCAGCGGTGGAGAAGAGAAGGAAAGGTAGGTATACGCTGCTTGGGAGGGATACGAAGAATTTATCCAAATCAGTTTCTTTTGAACTGAAAGAAAGGTTCCATTACTGGAATTTACAAACGATAAGCAATCATATGACAGTGCCAATGTTTTGCTGTCTTTTCCCCAGTATTCTACCTCTCTGAAATAGTTCCTTCTGGGAGAAACAGAACATAATTTACTCTGCAGTTCTGAGTTTGAGGGGAAAAAAAAGGAAAAAAAAATATTCTATAAGAGTAATTGCAAAACACAGCAACTATCTAGGCCTTCAAGGGGGGATATTCGTTAAAAACATGCAATGGCGCAGGATGAAGTGTCATAATCCATAGTAACCAATCAAATTACAGTCTGCTGTAAACAGATCACAGAGAAATGAATTCCAATTAGCCACCATGCATTGCTGCACTTTGATCTGCGCGCTGTAAAAAAAGAGCGCATCCGCGTAAAATTGTTTTATCGGGTCAGCCCAGTGGTCTCGGACAGGGACAGGCGAGGGTTAAGAGAGTTTTAGTTTACTTTCGAAGGGAAGATAATGTTTCTTTCAGGCAATACTTGGCCAAAGGCTGCCATAAACACTTAGCATGCTCTTTGATGTAGCCTATTCTCTAAGTGCTGTAGACTGCAGCAGTAATTATGGGAAAGCCATGATAACAAGTCGATTTCTCTGCAAAGCTGGCCTCACTTTTACAGGGAACAGACCACTTAAGGATGAGCAAGGGAGAATGCAAGAAAAAAAAGGAAAACATAACTGACACCATAGCAAATTAAAACGAAAACAAAACATTTTTGCTATCTACCACCGGCGCTTCAATTTATTTATTACACCTATGTGCATTACACCTCGTTCACACCAAGCTGGATACAGAAGAACTGGTTTTATTACAGGCAGCATTCTGCCTTGGCTGGACAACTCTCATTCAGCCAGAGAAGGCAATAGGCAGGCATGGTGGGGAAAAATGTAGATATCGTTTAGGTAGTCATGCTGTACGGTACAGTCCCCCAGCCATGCACTATGAACTATGCCATTCGGCTCAGTACACACTCTTAGGCCGAGTGTTTGCACGTGACAGGTGGTCAGGACCATGGGGCCTAAACCACTGGAAAAACTGCATCATGAATGAGCTCTTAAAGCATCATGCCTGCACCCAAACCACATGCTGTGGTTCAGTCCTCAAACCCCAAGTCACCGCAGTATCCTGTACTGTTGTAGGGGCCAGAAGTTGGAACCACAGTGTGCAGTGGACAAAGGTGTCCAACATTACTGGGAGTGTATAATGCTAAAGATTCCCATGAAGACTGTAGCACTTTAACAAAAAAAGATTAGAAATAAGCATAATACCTCCTCTTTTCTAACAGTTTTTAAGTTTTCTTTGGCTGACCACTGTGTCGTTTTAGAAAACAAGTGCACTAAAGCAGCCATAGATGGTTTGAATCTTGGCCGGTTCAGCAAGGACCAGCCGAGTATCGACCCATGTATGGGCAGACTGATTGTACCCAGGGGTCAAGTCCTGAAGACAAAAGTGTGGGAACTCCCACCCAAGATCCACTCCCCCACCAAAAAAAAAAAAAAAATGATACGCTCATATGCATAATTACTAAACCGCAAGTTCTTTCTAAATCTCGCAATAACTCGCGGCAGACCTCCGCAATGTCTCCTGGGAACAATGACAAAAGCTCCCAGGAGACATTGTGGCATCGAGGAAGTGACAGAATACCTGCACACTACCTGATGAATCCTTATACAGGAAGCGGCCAGTAACATAAAGGATTACTAAGGTTCACCTGCCCCTGACAGTGACTCGAGCTGGGCATCGCCGCTTAGTGAAGGATTGGTTCGGGCGGCTCGGCTGCTCTCAGCTGCTCTAGTCCTGCAAAGGGAACTGCGTTCCTGCTGTGAAAAAAGTGCAGGAACTCCTTCCCACGCATTCCCGCAGGACTTGAGCCCTGATTGTACCCAAGTCAATCAGGGCTCAAGATTTTTTTTTTTTACTCATCTGGAAATGCCTGTTGCTATGCGGTCCCACGAAATCTGCCTTTGAAACCACCTAGGATTCTGACATCATCTCCCTCTAATGCTCCTGGGAAATGTGTGTCATCATTTCCCAGGATGCAGTGCGCTGTCCAATTATCACTCCCCATCCAAGACTTCCAGGAAGTAAGTGCCTGTTGGCTTCAGAATGCCCACAAGCAAAATGACAGCGGTGTAGATATAGTTTTATAAACTATCTTTTTTGAATATCTATGCGGATCGGCGGCGGATTGTAAAATAGTAAGTGACCAGATTTATATTATAAAAACGCAGGATGAAAGGACATACATTTAAAAATGCTAATTGTGGTTGGAACTCCGCTTTAAGG
Source organism: Rana temporaria (assembly GCF_905171775.1). NCBI lineage: Eukaryota > Metazoa > Chordata > Amphibia > Anura > Ranidae > Rana > Rana temporaria. Next base: position 22,893,878 of record NC_053501.1, read on the forward strand.
AGTTAAGGAAAGATAATGTACTGTAAGTCTGCTGGTCCTTTACGGAGAAGGTGATATTTGTTGGAATGTAAAACTCTCAAGAACTGACCTTGACTGTTTTCTCAAGTGAGAGTTTATTAGTGGCTGCAAGCTGTTGAGGACACAGTCCAGATTCCTGTTGCTCAGCACCTACTAAAAAACGTTCTCACACCTTACCACACCCAGTCTAAACACCCAAAAAAAACAAAGATCTTGACTCAGGTCCAGAAACAAGCACACCATCAGGCATTTTTTTCTCTGCAATTTTATCTGTTGTTAGCAGAGGGCATTTTTTTTATGTGTGTGTGTGTGTGTGTGTGCTTGTGTAATGAACCTTGAAGAATGCAGGTGTACCTTTCATTCTGACTCTACTACATCCTTTGTCCCTGAACAGGAAGTAGACTTCTCAACATAACAAAGTCTCAGCTTTGCAAGGTGATGGGAAACAATAACAGTCAAGGAGAGGGCTGTGAGATGGTGGGATTCTTATGGCATTCAGAGAACAAGACTGAACACGAGGGGTGCCGACCGGCTTAGTGTTCCAAGGCTAAAGCATCAAAAACAGATGTCTTACAATGTCAGTCAAAAGCCCAAGGCCCGCAGTGGCTCGCAAAGCATGCACGAAAGAATATGGAGGGGACAGAGCCTTTCTGTTGTTCTGAGAACATGCCTGCCATGTAAAACCCTCCAGTTGTCTGTAACCTGACATCCTGGGAATATTTTATCCCAAGACTGTTATTTAGAAGTCTCACTGCAGACACTGTGATTGTCCCAGGACCACCCCATTCCAGTTATTCAAAAATTAATAACCAAGCCCTCTCCAGACTCTCCAGGAACCACTGTTTGGGTGGGCAAAAGGCTATACTACTAGCTTAAAGGGGTTGTAAAGGAAAAAATGTTCTTCCCTAAATAGCTTCCTTTACCTTAGTGCAGTCCTCCTTCACTTACCTCATCCTTCGATTTGGCTTTTAAATGTCCTTATTTCTTCTGAGAAATGCTCACTTCCTGTTCTTCTGTCTGTAACTCAACACCGTAATGAAAGGCTTTCTCCCTGGTGTCAAGAAACCCTTTTGAGGTGAGAGGGGACGAGCAGGAGTGTCAGGACGCCCACTAACACACAGCTCGTTTCTCTATCTGCAAAGTAGAGAGTGTCCTGACTTGCCTGCTTGCCCCCTCCCCCCTCAAGAGGCTTTCTCCACACTAGCCTCCCATTACTGTGTGTAGTTACAGACAGAAGAACAGGAAGTGAGCATTTCTCAGAAGAAATAAGGACATTTAAAAGCAAAATCGGATGAGTTAAGTGAAGGAACTCGGTGCCTGATTCATAGAATCAGATACGCCTCACAGTTGCCTAGATACGAGCGGCGTAAGTCTCCTACGCCGTCGTATCTTAGGGTGCATATTTACGCTGGCCGCTAGGTGGCGCTTCCGTATATTTCCGCGTTGAATATGCTAATTAGCTAGATTCACAAACGTACGAGCGCCCTGCATATCAAGATACGTAGTTTACGTAAAAGTTACCCCTCATAAAGCAGGGGTAAGTCATGTTAGGTATGGACGTCGGATACGTACGAACAGCGTCGTATTTTACGTCGTTTGCATAAGTCGTCCGTGAATGGGGCTGTGCGTAGGTTACGTTCACGTCGACTAAGCATTGAGCGGGCGTAATTTACTTTGAAAATTCGACGTAATACTGAGCATGCGCATGCATGCGCCGTTCGTAAAAAGCGTCATTTACGTGGGGTCACAACACATTTACATACAACACGCCCATTAACAGACTAGTTTGAATTAGGCGGGCTTACGCCGTGTCAGATACACTACGCCGCCGTAACTTAGAGCGCAAGTTGTTTCTGAATACAGGACATGGCGCTCTAAGTTACAGCGGCGTAGTGTACCTGAGATACGCTACGCCCGCCTAAAGATAGGTGTTTGTATGTGAATCTGGGCCTAAGTTAGCTCAATGTCTACCTTGCACTTTCTCTCTGGCTACCAGTGTATTTCAACAAATTATTTTTAGCCACAATAAAAATTGGCTTCTACCAGTCAAACATGAATGGTAGACCTAAACTTAGAAAAATAAACTATAAAGCGCAAAATCTGCAACTACAATGAGCAAATATGACTTCTCCCATTTACAACTAAAACTAGAAATCATACGCAATAATGTGCAGTTTTTAAACAGCGCTGATCACATGAATATCTAGACATAGGCAATTGAAACAAACAAAAAAAGATTATAGTTTAAAATAAGTGCTACGTTTAAAAAGAATGCTAGGTGAACATGCTTATCTATAACACTGCTCAGCATTGTGGTAGAAAGGAGCAAAAACTGGTAAAATGTGACATTATAGGTTTTGAAAATTTACTTTGTCACCCTGTGGAGAGGGTAGTCTTAGCTCGACATAAAAAAATAAAAAAAAAAGGTTTAAAAAATATTACGTGATAAATAAATTAAAAGCCAACACCAGCTAAAAAATATTTAAGCAGTTACAGCAACTGTTTTCTTTTTTCATTTGGAAAAATTATTTAAAACATATGAGCAAAAGCCAACTGTTCTAAACACCCCCATCAATGATATAGGTTTATATAGGTATATATATTTATTTATATAGGTATATGTAGGTATATATAGGGTTTATCCCAACCCATGTAACTCACACTTTTACTGGAAAACGTGTATTTAAATGTGGAGAAAAAAGAAATAATACAAAAATATATAAATAATGTTATAATTATTAACCCCATCCAGAATTTTTGCTATAGCGGTCCTTCAAATCTATACCAAGAACATGAAACATTTGCTATAGTCTATCACAGTTTCACAGTTTCTGTGAACAATTTGCACAGGAATATTATTTTGTGAAGTTTTTATTTTGTTTTATGAGAATTTTTTTATTTTCAGATACCCGCAAACAGTGCAGCTTTATGTACATCAACAGGCTATACAAAACAGTTTGAAAAAAAAAAAAGAGAAAGTGAATATTCAAACTAGAACAGAAAGCACAGACACAAAGTCCAGCATATGTTTACAATAATTTTTGTAACAAAGCTTTCCAGCCAAGCATCTGGTCTAGGCATTTCCATAATTGTAGCAAATCTTCTAAAAAAAAATAAAAAATGAAAAGTGTGTTTTTCAGTAGCAACTAAAAGTATTTTTTTTCCGCACTTTTTTATCAAGTGGAAAAGAGTCAAACTTGTATTTAAATTAAAGCAAAAAATGTAAAAAAAAAACATTAGTTATTTGCCGATCTGCCGTCTCCACTTCTGATCCGACAAGAAATACTTCATCCTTGGCACAGGACCCGCAAATCATCTAGGAAGGGCTGCGTTTGATTTCGCCCATTTATCTTAAATGGAATACGAGACCACCAGTGCAAAACATTTGTGTGAAGACGCTGCCAAAACCACAAGTGAGGAGCCTAAATTCCCAATGTAAATACTCCAGCTCCACGACGCAGTATAAAAATCTACACTAAGTGCTCTTTTGTGAGGTCTGATCTTCAAGGGAAGTTTATGCACAAGCTCATTTCCTGTCATCAACATTTTTGATCTGCTTCCTAATCTAACACATTCTAACACATTAGAGTATACATAACACAACAAACACGATCAACGCACTGTCCTTCTTTATTATGGAAGCGACGAGAAGCAAAGGAAAATATCTAGAATTCCTTGCTTAGGAGCTGGGCAAAGGTGCCTTTAGAAATATTTTTTCCCTTCTAGACTGTATCTAACTCCAACACTGGAAATGTAATACATTACAGTTAACCGGTCCTTAGATGTGATGGCTTTTTTCAGGATTTTCATCTGGTGATCCTTCCAGTAGCACACTTCCTACCCTAGGATGTCAACCCAATCTGTACCTATGAAGAAGTAGCACTGTCACCCTATTACAGGTCTCAAAAACACCAACACCTCTCATTCTTTTCAGTAACATAATGGGAGGTGTTTTGTAATTCGCTGAGATAGCTCATAAGAGTGGGGTACAGGAAGTCATCAGCTTACACAATTTTTGAAAGGATCAACAGGCCTTTTTTTTGTTAACCTATTGAACAGATATAACAAAATTCTTTCAAAAAGAGAGCATATTAAAAGAGTTAATTGTCAGGCCTCGTACACACGGCCGAGAATCTCATCGTAAAAGAAATGTTGTTTTCCTCGACAAAGTTCTTGTCAGGCTTGACGAGAATCTTGTCAAGCTTTCCTTACATACACACTGTCAAGACAAAATCTTGTCGTTCTGAAACGCGGTGACGTACAACACGTATGACGGCACTATAAAGGGGAAGTTTGATTCTACTGGCGCCACCCATGGGGCTGCTTTTGTTAATCTCATGTTACTGCGTGTTAAGTAAAAGTTTGGTGAGAGACGATTCGCGCTTTTCAGTCTGTTACAGCGTGACGAATGTGCTATCTCCATTGCGAACGCTACTTTTACCGAAGGTGCGCTCCCGTCTCATACTTTATTCTGAGTATGCGCGGGTTTCTAAGCATACACACGAACGTGTTTCTCGTCGTAAACCAGCCTGACGAGAAACACGATGAGGAAATTGAGACTCCCGACGAGAAAAAAGAGAGCATGTTCTTTTTTTTTTCTCGTCGAGATCGACGACAGTTTTCTTGACGAAAAACATACACACGACCGTTTTTCTCGGCAAAAATGCTCTGCCAGCATTTTTCTTGATGGATTTTGCCGAGGAAAACGGTCGTGTGTACGAGGCTTTAGGGTTGACATTCACTTTAACTGGTGAGAAAAAAAAATGATCTCACACTCTTGAAAATTTAAAAAATCTAAAAAGTTCAATGCTTGGGTCATACATTTTCTGGGCTCAAGAAAATAACTGTCCTTTGAGAAAAAAAAAATACCCAACACTACATGCAAAAAGCTAAAAACAAGGTACAAATACTGTACATTATCTGGGGACTGTTTGACCTGATAATGGATTTGTAACATTAATCAGCCTGCCAAATCCTCCTTGGAGACTTCGATGCAGTTATGTAGCACAGAACGATCCAGGACTCACTACAGATTGAAGCCGGGTACACACTATTAGTTTTCTTTTGTTCAATCTCACAGGTTGAACAAAAACAAAAAACCTGTCAGCTCCGGTCAAAGCCACTGTACTAACCTTTCATGGTTAGTTCAGCAATCTTCCCCACTGAGCTATTGTGTTCTGACATGGGGGTGCCCCCCTCCAATCAGCGCTCTCTGCCATTGAATGAGAGCGCTGATCAGGAGCCGATCGGCTGTTGGTTTTCCAGCATGCACGTCCGACAGAAGCCGTTGTCTCCTGACATTCGCCCCATGTGTACGGGACTTAAGACTGCACAACAAAAGGGTTTCAGCACACTGATGATGTCACTCTTGTGCTCTCTCCTCCTGTAAGCATGTTCTCTGTAATCAATAGAGCTCTGATCGGCTCACGGTGCTGCACCATCCTTACCCAGTTAGAGTCCTGCTGTTTAGGTACTCGCGCTAGCACTGGGGAAAAATATATTTTACTGTTCTTTAAAAATACATAACCATTATTTTTTTAGTCTACTAAATTTAAAGGAAAACCCCACTGAAGGTGATGGGAGCGATGTGATTTTAATGTGCAGATATAATTTATCAATCTCCTAGATCAAAACCTAATTTTTAGTCGCAAACCCAATCTAAGTTTTTTCACTTACATAGAAGAACCATGTTTTACAAAAAGACCACTTATACCAGCTAATTTCATTTGGAAAATATTTATGAGACATGCTTAAAAACTTTATCCATTGTCTACTGTTGCCCACACATTAATCCTTGCCTTTCCATAATCATAAATATAATGAGCTCAGCACTCATGTTTATGAGCAATAGACATGCCTGGGAGGAGTGGAATCATGCTTCCCTTGTATGACTGTTGCCATCTTAACAGTTCCCCTACACATAACAACATTGTATTTCTTGGCATTGTGTATACAGTATACTTACCAAGAAGCCAAGTGTAACGTATTGTTCTATATCACAGTTGGCCAACTTTACTCTCTGAAGGCCACAAAGAGGCCAGTATTGGGGGGGGGAGCAGTGTGCAGAGGGTTGATTCAGATATGATTTTGGAAAAGACAATCATTTTGTAAAAGAAAATAAACCACATGTCATGAAAAAATTATATTTACCCATAAACTGTTAATGGAATGGAATCCTGAAACAGGGTCTTAGTTTTCAAGGATTAAGCTAATGAGCTAGGCTAAATGAAACATATCTACTGCTAAAGGTCCTTCAAAATCAACCACAGGACAACATGTATATTTTGAGTAGGAAAATGTTACCCAGCCACCTAAAAGGTAGTGTTTTAATATGCTCCAGACAATTAAAAAACCGTATATATTAAAGCTGAGCTCTGAGATAAGCAAATATTGTCTAATGTCATGTGTATTCTTCCTTGTACCTTGGTGTGCTTTGTGTATTTCTTCAAGATCTGTGCAGTAATCTAGTGTGAGTCTTTCCCTCTGTGCAGGAGCTTCCTGTAATAAAGACCGCTCACTGCTGCTCTCAACTTGTGCAGGGTAACTGGTCTTGTATCCGCCCATTCCTGTTGTTTTCTGTGGTGGGTAGGACCAGCTAGGTCCCTACCACATCTCTGCTCTCTGCACAGGCTATGTACAGCACAGTGATGATGTCACTGCCACTTTTACAAGGTAAATATGGGTTGCAATGACTTGGTGCCCACAAAGTGGATTTATATCCTTGGTGGCTACTGAAGAACATATTTACATTCAAGTTTTTCTTTATTTAATATTTATATCAAAGCCTAAAAATATCAAAATATTAATTTTATCAATCCCCTTGACACCCATGGAAGAAAGGAAGGCAAGAATAACAATCAAAACACTGTCAGTAGTTATACCCTTCAACTCTCTACTAAAAATTTGTTTTTCTCCTTGTTGGGGAGATTTCCCATTACTTCCTGTCCTGAAAGGAGGAGGTGATGATAAATATCCCCATTAGGAACACAGACAGCAATTCAAATCTGAGAGAGGCTCAAATCTCTTCCCTGCCCTATCCAAATTGAATTAAAATGTTTTGACTGAAGTCGGCCCTTAACCAAGTTGTAATAAATATTAACTAGTAATGTGTACTTCAGGTTTATAGAAAGACAAAGTTTGTTTGTTTTCAATAAAATTAGGGCACACACAGATACAACAATACATGCACGCACTTAGCAGCCAAGAAAAAAAACTGCCTCCACTATTGTCATTTGTACGGTAGAGATACATAAGCAGAGACGAAAACTGCAATTTAATATCTGTGCTTTGCATGTCAACAGATTACGAAGACTGTGCTAAAAGCTTGACATAAGAAGCTTTGAATAAAGTTTTGGCACAAAATTTTAGGGACTGAGCAGTGAGCATCACATTCACTGAAGAGCCTTCAGCCTTAGATTTATAAACTATGGCAACAGATTTTGAAGGCAAACAGTTGGTGGACCAGAAAAAAAGGACACCTAAGCAAAACATCCACCATGTTGGAAGCAGACCTTGGAGGATGAACGTAGAAGTTGCCAAGTAGCTTTGGGTATAAAAGTCCACAATGCAATTATTACAGCACTATAACTGTGGGTTACATCAACCGATGCTTGGCTACATGCAGTATAATGGAATACAGTCATACAAGTTACCTCTGCTGTCCACGGCAAACTGTCTGTCGGGTTTGTGGTGAACTGTGCTGGTAATAACAGGAAAAAGTGTCATCTAGGTCTTCTTCAATTTCACTAACAAAATGGTATATTGAATTGTAAAGTTTCTCAATTATCATGAAGGTTCTCAATTGTCAAAGTTGTGGTGTAACTGTTAGTAGTTAAACACCTTCAACTGGACTTGTTCTGTAATGTTGAAGATGTTTTGTAATTTGTAACCTTTACTTCTTCTTTGGTACTGAAGAAGTGGCTTAGATAACCTCAAAAACATCTTCAGCATTATAGGACGAGTCTAGATGAATGTGACTAACTAACATCTATACCATGGGTGCTCAACCTGTGGCTCTCCAGCTGTTGCAGAACTTCAAGTCCCATCATGCCTCTGCCTTTGGGAGTCATGCTTGTAACAGTCAGTAGCTTGCAATGCCTCATGGGAATTGTAGTTCTGAAACAGCTGGAGAGCCACAGGTTGAGCACCCATGATCTATACCGTTAATGGTGCATTCAGGATATGATTTGCCTCTAACCAGATGGGATCATCTGCCCATGAACCTTGACCACTTGCCTTCTAATATTGGTTTACTTCAGGTCCCTTGTCCAATACACCAGTGATTCTAAACCTCAGTTCTCAAGTACCCCCAATGGGAAATGTTTTCAGGTTTTCCTTTACTTTGCATAGCTGCTTTGAATTAATATGACATGGTATTGATAAGAGCTATTTTATCTTAGGGAATTTCCCAAAACATGGCCCGTTGGGGGTACGTGAGGACTGAGGTTGAGAACCACTGTAATACACCACCAGGTTTAACAGCTCATATCAGAGCCAAAGCATATATTCCATGACAAATGATATTCAATGACTGCTTCGATGGAAAGCTGACTTAAATCTGTGTATGATAGGTAGTAGATAATACTTTCTTTAAGCTAAACAGCAGTATTTTTTTTTTCATTCCTGTATTCTTAGACAAGTTTCTTCTCTGCTATAGTTTTGAAAGAGTTGAAAAAGAACTCAGGTAACTTTAATCCATACTCCCTGTAGCAAATGGCCCTTTCAAACTGCCTATATAAAAGTTGGGGGAAAAAAAACAACAAAACTGCCCCAAGCTCGTTGTCTCACTTCATAACTTAGAAAGCGAAAACTGGGTGAGGGTTCCTTCTGTGCAACTTTTATGAGACAGAACGAGCCCACGTCTGCTCACAGACTGCACACTGGCTAGATACTGCTGTCAGACGCTCACAACAAGGACTTAAAACCACCAAGCATCAGAGGTGAAATAGCTTACAGTGCTGCATTCCAGTTGTGAAGTAAAGAGGTCAGAGTAATGTGAGCCGCAGTTAAGCAACATTCTTAGCAAAAGTTATTTCTGCAATAAAGCTGTAGCAAGATTTGCCCGCTGCCCAACGATTTTATCGCCAATTTAACACCGATGTGGCCACTGCTTAGCTTGATAATGGGCTCAGGAAACATAGCCGGACAACTTGGCATGCCAGTATACAAATAGCTCACCTAAAGTGTATGTAAGTCCAAAATCTATTTTTAGTATGTTGGTATCATGCCTTACTTTGTACGGTTTTCCCAAACAAAAATGTTTTTGTGAATTTATAACAAAGTTTCTTACCTAGAGATAATGTCAGTAACAGCACTTCCCATTGCAGGGTGATAATTGTAGCCGATGCCTGACAGTTAGCAGCAGCATTGTCAGCCTACTCTCTAAATGTCTTTAGTTAACATTGGGATCCCCATCAGGTCCATTAGATAGGCAACCCAATGGTCTACTGAAGATGTACACATGGCAAGCTGCCAAGGTCGCTGCTAATTGCAAAAAAGGTGGCTTAGATTTTTTTGCCTGCAGCGGAAAGTGCTGTTACTGGCAGGATCTCCAGGAAAGAAAGTGTTTGCAACACATTCACAATAAAATATTTGCTTAAGAATGTATGATGCCAAACATACTGAAGAACATATTTAGGATTTACATACAGACTTTTTTTTTTTACTGCTTGGGTTGACATTGGCTAAGTGGTTAGAATGTCTACCTAGAAGCACTAGGGTCATCGGTTTCGAATCCTAACCATGGCACTACCTGCATGGAGTTCACATGTTCTCCCTGTGCCTACGTGGGTTTCCTCTGGGTTCTCTGGTTTCCTCTCAAACTTCAAAGATATGATGGTAGCTAAATTGGCCCTAGTATATGTGTATATATGTGTATATGTGTGTGTATGAATATTAGTTAGGGACCTTAGATTGTAAGATCCTTGAGGGCAGGGACTGATGTGAACATACAATATATATGTAAAGCACTGCATAAATTTATGGTGCTCCATAAGTACCTGTAACAAATCAACTTTACAACAAGTACAGAAAAATACCTGTTAACCCATCAGAAATCTTTTGTATACTTCCTTGGGACTGAATACAAATCTCAATGTTATCAGTCTTTCCAGCTATTTACTGTATGGCAATGGCGATATGGAAATTCAAGAGCGGTTACATTTTTCATCACTCAGCACCAAAATTAATAATAAAAAAAAATACAAAACCCCATTATGAACTGCCATGATCTTTGGGGGAAAACGATTGGCCAAATTGCCTCGCCTATTGTGCATTAGGAAATTAAATTAATAGAAATCTTTTGGGTCATATCAAGAACTGGAATCCCATGAGCCCTCTAGTGGCCTGTAAGTGCATCCCGAAATGATAACAAATCATTTCCCCGCTAGCAACTAATCGTGGTAATATTAACAACTAATAATTAATAACAGCTCAATTACTCTGTAACAAGGTAACTAAGTATGTCAAGAGATTTAAATATATTAATACCAATCAGCAGGTAACCGAAATAACCCGGTTATAGTCTGAAAACCATAACTCCTAATTAAATACTTATTTTCCAAGTTGCCTTTAATTACTTTTAAGTAAGTTTTAAATCCCCTTCCCCAGTGCTACTGACCAACGCTCCCTGTGAACCATACCAGGATGGCGAGGGTTAACCAGGGGATTGTCGCTAAAGATATTACAGACTGTACTCTGTCCCCTCCACCCCCCCCCCCCCCCCCCCCCCCCCCCCAAAGCCAAGACATTAATTCTCACAAGTCGGAGAAAATTACTATGCATGAATGCAAAAAGCATGATCAGGAGTAATTAACATGGCTTCATATGCAAATTTTATTAATGCAGAAGTACAAAGTCATTATGCAAATGAAACTTACGTCAACTCTCTTGACAAATATTCTTCTCCAAAGCTCGTTTTGCCTTATATGTGTGTTTTTTTTTCCTTATGTTTTTTAACGAACCGAGACTTCTTGGCGAGTCCGCAAAGTTTTTTTTTTTCACTTTAACCAAAAAAAAAACCAACAGCGGGGCTGTTGATATTTTTTGTTTTGGCAGGTATACGGTAACTTGTAGTGGAGATGGAAGGGGTAAAATGGTAAAAAAAAAAGGAAAAAAACACAAGCTCCTAGCAGCAGGCAGCCAATCAAAACGCCAAAGGCTGTAATGAGCGCGATTGATGACTGTTTGCCTTTACTGCAGGGTAATGAACTAGAATTCAGTCTAAGGAGAGAAATATGAATATTCATGAAGCTGTGCTCTTGCCTTTGATGATTAAAGAAATTTTTAATATTCAAATAAGCGCTTGCCAAGTGATTAACAGAGAACAAGCGTGCAGCAGTGGAACTAGACCCAGTGAAGATTCGGAAGTCACTGAACGTGCAAAGGAGCCAGTTCTGCGGATAGATGCTTGCAACCACTGACTAAATAACAAGCATTCTTTACAAAAAAATATCAAAATATGAAAATTATAATCAGCAAAAAAAAAAGTAAGGAATTCGGCAAAAAATAAATAAAAAATCAGTCGGAGCCATGTATCCAACTCCCTTTGTTTCTAGGAATAAAACGGCAAGAGCTAAAACGATTGTTAAATAATTGTTGGTTCTCGTCTAATTTTAGAAGCGTTGTTACCCTGTTTATAATTACATACACGGCATTGTGTAAATGCTAATGAAGTATAGAGCAATCTATGAATAAGGAGCTGACAGGGAGCTGATGAGATTCTTATTTTGTGGTTTATTTATAAAGCGGAGACAGAAATACATAAAAATCACGTTTATTTTTACAATTTTCTTTTTCCGCAAAGCACACACTCCCTGTGTGCAAAATCAACATGTATACCCAAGGGCTTACAATCTAATTTATTTAGATTGCCCATGAAAGGGGAAAACGACATGGATTATGATTGGGTCCAGATTGGCCAGGTTCAGCCACACCTAGATCTCCATGAATTTGAGATCTGAAGGCAATTAGTGGAAGGCCAAGGAAGGCAACAATGTCTGCAAGGATGTTTTCTTCAGCCCTGGGCCTGTAATATCAAATAATCTTCATTGCTGGGTTACATATAACATTTTTAAACACTTTCTCAAAATAGATTATCAATAAAAAAATAAAGCCCCGCTCTTGAACCAACGAAAAGTTCAACCAAGGTGAGCATTTTAGGACAACTCTTTACAATGCGGCGCCATCTTCTCTTTTCTTAGTTCTACACTTTGTCTCAACCTTGTCCTCTGATCTACCAAAACATCCAAATCTCATCCTCAGTTATGGCCACATTCCACTATCCTGTCTGGAACATGTTGCTCCTATTTTATAGAATTCTACATAAATTACTTTGACTGTCCTCCAGTCTTTACATATCAAGCAGACCCTTAAAGCGTACTTTTTAAAGACATCAAATTTCGGAAACACACAATTATCTAAGAGTATCTCATTAAAATTTGTCACCCAATACCCAACCAAACTTTCCTGATTTCTAATTACTTCCTTTTCTCAACCACTATACCCTCTGATGCCCTTCTCAACATTTTTTTCCACCAACATCAGCCCTTGATTGCAGCGTGTTTTTGTCACCAAAGAATCCAGCTGGGTGACCTGGAGCATCAATAAAGAATTATATTTTCTAATCAGATATGGCTGACCCTTAATACGTAAAGTCATGGGGTTGATTTGCTAAAGCTGGAGAACGCAAAATCTGGTGCAGCTGTGCATGGTAGCCAATCAGCTTCTAACTTCAGCTTGTTCAATTAAGCTTTGTAAAAAAAAAAACTGGAAGCTGATTGGTTTCTATGCAGAATTGCACCAGATTTTGCACTCTCCAGTTTTAGTAAATCAACCCCCATGTGTTCTTGTCAACTATTGTACATTTGACATGCCTAATGTTGGATAACTATACTGTAAAGGTTGTAAGAGACTTCACCGCATTATTTTCTTTATCCTATTTATTTATGTACTTGAATGCTGGATATGTATTTTGGATGTTGTTATTGGAGTTTTTTTCTATTTATGGTACATCTTCTAATTTAATAACCCAATAAAAAAAAATAATGCAAGCTCTTGCAGGTAGGGTCTTTTCATATTTGTTTTATTGACCTTCATTGTGTTATTCCTTTAATTTTCTGATTTTCCCATATTGTTAACATATGTCAGAGCAATGTAAATTTGGAGTAATAAAAATTATAAACTAAGCCGTAGTTAATTGTCAATTACTGTGAATAAATTTAATTAATGTGATTAATTGTGAATTAACTGACAATTAAATACATTGGAGAATTGGAAGTCCTTACTTACAGAAAATGTAGATTGTGCCGGAAATTCTCTGTTATTTTGTTATGTAGAAAACAGTCATTATTGAATTGCAGAGAAAAAAACGCGGTCTGGGGCTTTGCTGTCTCATGGAAACAGGCAGATATCTCATCTGCTGTCCTTTTCTATTAGAAATGTACCTGGTCAAAGATGGCCACGGATGTGCCAGATATTGGTACTCTGCATCTGTTGGCAACAGGTGTGCTGAAATTACGTCAATCTGGACAAAAACTCAATGCACAATAAGTCACCAACGTGTGCATTTGGTTATTTGTAAGTGCTATTTTGAACCTCAGAAGATAGACAAGTTAAGCAAGGGTGCCATATGACAAAATTGGCTATACATGTATGTGTATCGCCAAACCTTTTAAAAATTGAATTGCTCGCTTCCGATTGGCAGGGTGTTAGTTAAAGCCAAATTTAATAGCAATCAATTACGGTGGGCGGCGTTAAGACAAGCTCAGTGAAACATTTTAATCTCCTATGAACCACAAGATGTAGTTACACTATATAGCAGATCAGCCTTTTTTCCACCCCATCTGTTCCATTTTACCACCCCCCCCCCCCCCACCCCTGACAAATATCTATTAACACAAAACTTCACTCATCTTAGTCTTCGGTGAAAGGAACGGGCAGACAGACGCAAAAGGATTTTCATCTCCCAACGTACGTTATTAAGTCAGAAGAAAAAAAATGGCAAACATATTCCACCGGCAGGGAGAATGTGCGAGGAAGACGGCTCTGGATTCATCAGATCAGAAAGCAGTTTTTTTAACGCAAGGAATCAGGACGACGTACAGCAAGCTTAAGGCGATATTCACATTAAATTGCGACTGTCTGTTACGATCAAGTCAGCACATAGGCCAATTCTCATTAAGCTGTCTGGACATTGCATTGCAGAACCTTACTGGAGAGTTCAACTTGCAGATTATTCTATACCATATAATAATATGGGGTGTATATATGTAGTAGGGCGGTAACAACAGAATATCCACTAACCACTTGCTCCTTTAATATTTAGGTTCAGCCCATTTAGACTTAAAGGGGGAAATTTACTAAAACTAAAGAGTGCAGAATCTGGTGCAGCTGTACATGGTAGCCAATCAGCTTCTAACTTCAGCTTGTTTAATTCAAGTGGTTGTAAAGCCTCAAGGTTGTATTTAGGTGAAAATCCTTCTGTACTGCAGCACCAGCCCCAGACCCCCCTTCTTTTTCTTACCTGAGCCTAATCCAATTCAGCGATGCACACGAGCACAGCAGCTTCAGCTTCTATCGCTCTCCTCATTAGACACACTGACAGCAGCAGGAGCCAATGGCTCCTGCTGCTGTCAATCTAATGCTGTGACATGGTAGCAGGTGGTGGGGCTGAGTCTCGCTGTCTGTATCAATGGAGGCAGCAGAGGGGATCAGGAGCGAGCATGCACCGGTGCCTCCATGGAAAGCAGCTTTCTGTGGGGGCACCTGATGAAGAGGAGGGGCTTGGAGCGCTGACGGGGGAACCCCAGCAAAAGAGGATCGGGGCTGCTCTGTGGAAAACCATTGCAGGTAAATATAGAGAGCCGGCAAGTATAGGCATTTTTTTTTTTTAAATCAAGGGTGTACAAACCCTTTAAGCTTTGACAACAAACCTGGAAGCCAATTGGTTTCTATGCAGAGCAAAGTGTATGTAATGGCCAACATGAAAATCTCAAATAAGGGTTACCATGTCTAAATTGGCCCTAGTATGTGTATGTTTGAATGTGAGTGGAGGCCTTAGATTGTAAGCTCTTTGAGGGCAGGGACTGATGTGAATTTTACAATATATGTGTAAACTGCTGCATTAATTACGGCGCTAAATGTACCTGTAATAAATAAATAAACATATCATTGTAATTTCAAGTCATTGTCACTTTTTTTTTTTTCAATCTGTAGCTTTCCTTAGAATAATACCTTGTGAATCCTATATGAAGGTTCAGGCACTTCTTGTTATTGGGTGACAACGCTCTATCCCTGTTTCCCAATTGTGCTCCTGTGTTGTCAAGATGGACCACCAACAAGTGGCCTTGCCAACACACATTACACAAGCATGGTCCACTGTTGTCACCATCAGAAAACCCACCCTTACAAACAGCATGTAACCATCACTGATGTGCATGAAGACAGGAAGTGACTGCAACAAGGTTGCAGAAATTCAGTAGCAATGATACAGAATGAAGAAAAATACAATGGTGACAACAAAAGCTTTATCTTAAAAAATTTACAACAAGTTATAATACACAGGGGGTGATTTACTAAAACCGGAGAGTGCACAATCTACGTATTTCAGTGTGATTCCAGTTTGGGCCGGCCTTAATACTTTATAAAAAAAACTTAAAGGATCCTTATGTTGCTTACATACCGTATACTAATACCTATCAACATCAGAGAAAGGTTCTACTACCCCAGATTATTGAGAATCCTCCTGAGCTGTCGGGTGCAGGATGTGTAGTTGCTCAGCTGCCAATGTAATGAATGGATGAAAGACAATCTGCAACTTCATACATGCTTTTAAATCAGTCCAGATTTATTTTCTCTCCAAAAAAGAAAAGATGAGTGTGTACAACAGATGTTGACGCATTTCGGCCATAATGGCCTTGCTCACAACAATACCTATGCTTTTACAGAAACTGAGATATTTAATGTACAGTTAAAGGGAGGAAGGGGCCAGGAGCTCGGCGAGGATCTGGGCTTCTCTGTGCAAACCCAATGCACAGAGCAGGTATGACATGTTTGTTTTTTGTTTTTTTATCTAAGACTTTAGTATTACTTTAATAAAAAAAAAGTGGTATTTTTTTTCCATGGAGAGGCAAGGGGGTTGGACTAGGACAGTGCATACCTGGTTCAGCCCACATGCACCTAAGCAACAGCAGGTCATTTATAATAGCGATGTACTAAAAGTAGATCATTATTACAATGGGTAATCTTCTACTACAGGGGAAGGCAAGGCTTTAAGATGACCACCAAAGCAAACAGAACATCATCTATGATGTTATTAGGACTCCCCATATGACCACAATATGGAAGCATTGCGTTTGCTTTGTAGTACAAAGTGTTCTTATGGATGGAATGTATGTAGCACTGCAACTGTACAGGGAAGAGAGGAATTTTGATGACATAAATAGCACAATGTTACTCAATTCAGCAGTTATCACCTCTTAGGAGGTTCACTTTATTCTTATTTTTTCCCAATGAAGACGGAAGGGAGGAAATACATTCCCAAAATCAATCCATTGGGTGATTTGCATAAGAAGCAGGTTGCCTTTACAACGGAAAAATGCAACAGACTAAGTAAAGTAACCCATAAGAACCAAACTTGTGGCTTACTAAGTTGAAATCCAATTAGTTGCTCGGGTTGGTGCAATGTCTTCAATGTCTTCTCCTCCCACTGCATTGGAGGAAACTAGCAAAAACTGATTTCTTTCTAGGGATGGAGACAGAACTACTTCCCATTACATCCGCAAAGAAGTAACTACGAACCTCAACAGCTTCTAATCTGGCGAGCTAGATTGTAAAGTTGTGCAAATGTCAAGCTTCATTCCAGGTCAACCCGCTAGGAATACAAAAATGAATACTAAATATTTCAAAGGAATGATATGCTTCTGTTTTGCCTTCGGTTTGCAGCTGGAAGACCTTGATAAATTACCAACAATAAGGAGGGAAAAAAATGAAAGTCCTTTGAGGACACAGCCAAAAAGCAGAGCCCTGCAGCAACCAGACAGAACGCACCTCTTAAGGCGCACAGCCCTAACAGATGCTTGTTGGAGCCTTGCATCAGTACAAGGAGCTCAAGCAAGACTCGCCTGTACAAACAAGATATATACGTTTTTTAGGAACACGGTGCAAAGGGTGGGATGATCCATTACCTACAGCAACTGATCAAAAAGGAGCTTTTATTACTATTATTCCCAATGGGGTACTTAAAGTTGATTTGTAAATGGTTATTGAGGGTCACTGCACTCCTCATTCAAATATTAGGGACCAAATAGTCTGTGTGCAGTACTCTCCTCATTACAGCCCTTATTAGTTCTGATCAAATTTAGTCCACTAAGCACATGTGATTTAGTCCTGTCATGGATCATTTTTAACCACTGAAGAGCCAACTATAGCCCTAGGTTGACCACCATTGTACAGGATGCCTGCATATTAGTTGAAGGCTTGTTTGAACTGTTTGGAGATAGAGGATGAACATATACTTGTACCTTAATGTTAATTTACTCTGAACTAGGGGCACCCCAATGACTGTACGTCACAACTTCTGGTGAACATACAGGGGTCTATTTATCAATGTTTTCACCCAAGACACATTTTTCCAATTGAATCTTTTTTTTTTAAATATTTGATTCTTGGGTTTAAAAAGATTGATAAATAGACCCTATGGACTACAGTAACACATAAAATTCATGCAAAATTGTTCATTTTTTTAATATTCTGAGGCCTCGTACACATGAGGAAACTGGTCGTGTGTACGTTTTTCATCGAGGAAACTGTCGAGGAACTCAACGATAAAAAAAAGAGAACAAGTTCGGGCTGGTTTTCAACGAGAAACTCGAGCGTGTGTATGCTAAGAAACCCGCGCTTGCTCAGAATAAAGTATGAGACGGGATTAAAAGTTGCATTTGTAATGGAGATAACACATTTTTCAAGCTGTAACAGACTGTAAAGTGCAAATCGTCTCTTACCAAACTTTTACTTAACACGCAAGCACATGAGATTAGCAAAAGCAGCCCCAAGAGTTGTGCAAGTGGAATCAAATTTCCCCTGCCGTTGTATTTGTTGTACGTCACCGCGTTTGAGAACGAGGAGATTTTGTCTTGACCATGTGTACGCAAAGCCAGCTTGTCGAGTTCCTCGACAAGCCTAACAAGGAACTTGACGAGGAAAACGATGTGTCTCGCCCGACGAGTTACTCAGTCGTGTGTACGAGGCCTGAAAGTATGTAATTTTTTTTCTTACCTTACAAAAAAGGCCAAAAGTTTGAAAATATTGGTTAAAAGTAAGGAATGCTTCTGAAAAAATATATGCTTTGGAACTAAAGATACACAAAGCACAACTACGGTAAGTTTTATTTACATCCCCCATCTCCTATATATTTTCTTTCATACAAATGTCCCATGTGTATAAAATATAAATGGTATGTGTGTTGCCTACATCAACCAATAAGATTTGAACGTTCATGTTTGTAGGATAGAACAATAGCCTAGAAATTGGAAATGCTTCATCTCAGACACTTTTACATGAGGGCCACCATACAAGCCTTGGATAACCATTAAAAACATGTTGTCTATTTTCAAACAGCTGTAGGGCAGTTATGATTCATAAGGCAAACAAAAGGAAGTTAGATAACATGAAAAAAATATAGAAAAATTATGTAAATTTTTGCAACAGTCATAAAATATGTCCATTGCTTCATGAAAGTAGAATTTTTCTACCTTACTTCCTCGTCTCTGACACAAAACTGCCTTTATGGTAGAACAGGCCAAATGTCCAAGGCTTTTCAGCCATGGCATGTAAACATTTACTGATGTGCCTCTTACGTGCCTAGAAGACTAACATTTTTAGTGTACATGGGCATTTGAGTTATTTTTAGGTTAGTTTGAGACCAGAATGGAGTCAGCATACACTACTCCATAAGATTTCATTCAATATGCAAACACTGCATTCCATATTCTTTCAATAAATTTTAAAAAACGGATGAAATATAAATGCCTGTGTACACTAGCCTTAAACCGCACCAGTGTTGAGTTGACAATATTGAGACAGGCCTCGTACACACGACCGAGTTTCTCGGCAAAAAACAGCAAGAAATTTGCTGTTTTTTTTTTTTGCAGAGGAAACCGGTCGTGTGTACACTTTTCGACGAGGAAACTGTCGAGGATCTCGTCGAGCCAAAAAGAGAGCATGTCTTCTTTTTCCCCAACGGGAATGGGGAAATTTGGCTAGCCGAGATCCTCGACAGCCTAACAAGGAACTCGACGAGCAAAGCGATGTGTTTCGCCCGTCAAGTTTCTCGGTCGTGTGTACGAGGCTTCACTCGTGAATTGATAATGTCTTTTTCCCCTTTTGAGTTAACAAACTGAATATGCATTAATGGTTCAAGTGGTTCAAGTTCTTGGAAATCTATTCAGCCTAGAACTTGAACCACATTAATAAATGTAATAAATTGAATACATTTTCAGCTTAAAAATTTTAATTTTCAAATAAAATAAAATAAATTATTTCAAATTTGCATTTGATTGGTGTCAATGGGACAACACTGTACTGTATTCTCAAATATGATCATGATTGTGACTACCATTTTTGAGACTGAAGCGCAAAGCTTTGTTTTGTGTTGTTCCACCGACACCAATGAAATGCAAATTTTCAAATGAAAAATTTGTATTTCAACCTTTTCCAGGGAAGGTGTAAGTTTGAGTGCTGGCTGTGGTGCCAGGACCGCAATTCTTACTAGATTTATCGACCACCTATTTGACCATCTCTGGCCATATTTTGACCTAAAGTTGTGATTTTGACTTCTATAAGTCTCCAGCCCATGTTTACACCAAGCTACAGTTAACTTTCCCAAGTACCATGGTCCAACAAACTGAAATTTTTCTTGTATCCACACCCATGTGTGCAACTGAACATAAAAAAAAGAAATAAAATATATATGTGTGTTTAAATGGCCACTGGTAGTCCCCATTGGTGGCTCATTTAACCCAGGGACAAGAGCACAACTGGAAGACAGAGACAAAGTGTTGCCAATATTTAACAGGAAGGGGCTGAACAAAGTCCATTATAGGGGGATCTCCAATAATAATTTTAAAGAAATTAATAATATTAAAAAACTACAAATGTATATTATGATTGGATTAATATATACTTTTGACACCACCTAATAGAAAGCCTTGTAGTAAAATACCAATGCTATGTAGTTAGGGAACCCAATAGTAAATGCACCCCAAAGCCCAAGGCTGTAAAAATACTCACCATACCGCCGAAAAAAAATAATCTGCAATGCAGAAATTCAGAGCAGAAGTAAAAGGCAAAGGTCTTTGACATTTTAGAATGGTGAATATAAACTACAAAATCTCACAGAAATAACGATGACTGTGCAAAAAAAAAAAATTCTACAAATATTTTATTTCAGGAATATCCTAAAAACCCGCGTCAAATGGGAACAAGCCATGGGCTTTCCCAGCCAACACAAGTTCCGCACACCTCCTCGACTCTCTGCAAACTTCTCGGGAAACCTGATCTGAACGAAACGTCACAGAGTTCTGCAATCCAGCAGTTTATTTGGCAGGAGAGCAACAGCCTGGCATTATCCTCTGTTTTCACAGCACAAAAAAAAATCTACTATTTCTGGGCACCGGCTCAAAAACAGGTAGGAAGCAAATGCTTAGAAATGAGGAAAGGAAAAAAAAAAAAAGCCAAGAAAATATTTTTTTTTTCCATGACCAAGGATGCCAAATGTAAACATGATTTATTTAGTGACCTATAATACACTGTGAACAAAACGGAGCTGCAATTAGAAAAAAAAAAGAATAAAAAAAAAAGCCCAGGGAAGGAAAACAAAACAGCCAATTTATCCCAGGACACTTGTGCGAGTTTTAATAGCTGCGGAGTGCTTTTGTAACCCAAAATATACTCACACCCAAATAAAGCAACACTAATCTGTTCCTAATTAATCTGCAGCAAAACAAAACAAAAAAAAGATGAAGGGTCTGCCTAATAAAAACAATATTTATGCGGTTGTGAACGTGAATTGGCCACACGCACGCATATGGATCTTGCTAGCACATGGGTGTGAATGGGAGTCTGTCACAAGAATAAACCCCAGTGGTGATAGATGATGGAGGCTGCTAAAGAAATAATATTGTGAATTCTTGGGGGGGGGGGGTGCTCCTCTTTCTGAATCATTTTGCTTAAAAGTAATGAGGATTTAACTATGGATGTGTAAAGTGCCCTCTAGTTTGCATTTCAGACATTGCAATGGACATCTCTGATGAACAACGGTGATGGATTAAGCCAAAGGCAAAGCTGAAGAGAGCCTTATGTATTAATATGTTCCTAACACGGGGTATGTCACCCTAGAGATCCAGTTGTTGGGGACAAATTCACTGCTCCTACAGCTTTGATCCCTCACTGGCCGAAACACTAACAACAGTGACAAAGCCATACAGTGCTGGTCCAGCCAGCGAGGACGTGATTCCTTAAGTGCAGGCGCATTTTCTGTCTGCTGTTAGGGCTCATGCACACAGCCGTACAACATATATTTTGTGGTATTTCCACAAAAGGGAGCCCACTGGTGTTAGACTTAAGACTAGTACACATGGGCTGAATGTAGGGTGGCATCGGCAGGTTCAATAGAAATCGGCCGATATTGGGCTGGTCTGTACGGCAGCCACTTCAACCGGCTTCTATCAATGCGGCATGACCAAAAAAGGTCTGTCGATCGACTCACGCTCAGCCTTTGGTGGTTTATCTTTACGCCTGATAACCCCTTACGTAAACGGCGTATCTTTACTGCGACGGCCAGGCGTACGTTCGTGAATAGGCGTATCTAGCTGATTTACATATTCTAGGCGTAAATCAGCGTACACGCCCCTAGCTGCCAGCGTAAATATGCAGTTAAGATACGATGGCGTAGGAGACTTACGCCGGCCGTATCTTAGCAACATTTAGGCGTATCTACTGATACGCCCATCGTAAGTCTACCTGAATCTGGCCCATTGTCTGTATGTCTCCTGGGGATCATTGCAGCTGTATTACGCTAGGTTCTAGCATGTGCTAGGTGCGCAACTCCATCTAGCAATTCCAACCAATACTTTGGAGAAAGTCCCACCTGACTTTCATGCCATCAAACCACCATGAGCCATGTCAATGAGAAGTAAGGAATAAGTGAAGATGTCTACTGAACAAGACTCAGCCTTGGAAGTGAGCCCATTGAAAAGAGCACAGCCTTTCAACAAATGTGTGTACGAGACTGAAACATCAGCCACTCACAATAACTCTACCTGGACTTCATGTAATAAAAGGAACCAGATTTCATATAATATGTGTCTTCTCTGAATATTGACAAGCAGCCCACTATGCATGTGGTCAACAATACACGGCCTCTACAGCAGGGTTTCTCAATCAGGGTTCCATGAAAGCATTTCAGGGCTTTTTTTTTCCAACTAAACTGCAAAATCCTTTCAATTCTAGGAGGTTATATTCTGACACTTTGATTTTTCTTTTTATATGAATTTTGTTTTTAAACAAAGGTTCTCATAGACATTTGACATTTGGATCATGCAGAGCGATGCTCCAATAAGTCTATGGGATAGCACACTGCAGCTCCATAAAGAGTTCTCCAGATCAACAATGATCAAGCAGGTTAGAAAACCTTACCAAGATTCCCCTGGCACCAGTGCTGTCTGCTCCATTAACCTAGACGAGAAGATTCATGCACCTAGAGAGTTTCCAGTTAGGGAAGTAACAGCCTCATGAGATTCTAAGAGATGGAGGGACAAGAAGTACGCAGATTTCAGACTTTTCCGACCTGCAAGTTTGTTATGCTCATGGCCTAAAAGTCCCAAAACCACAGACAGCCAGACAACTAAGCATTTTTAGTATGAGGTCTTCCATAACAGCCCTTCATTTCTATTGGCACTGCTTCCTTACCCTGTCCAAAAACAAGTGCACATAATATAATACTATGACCACTGCAGGGAAGAAAGAAGAAGGAGACTTTAGCTATGATTTCAATCTTCCCAGCTTTAGCTCTACTTGAGGCAGCCAATGCAGGCATTTTCATTGCATGCCTGACTTGGAATTTCTAGATGGTATGCAAGAAATTATGGAAATTTAATATACAAATATTAAAAGAAATTGTACATCGTCAAAAAAAAAAACTGTAATTAAGAAAAGTTTAATGAACCTACAATCAGACTGAATAACTGAGGCAACATGGCTTGCTCTCACCCGTAAGTCCCAGTCCAACTATATGGTCAACAGCATGTAGACATCCCTTCAAATGACTGAATGTTCTAGGAAACTACATTATGAGGCTAAAATGTTTTCGAAAACCTGAATATCTCCTATCTATATGGCAAAAAGTAGGTGGATACCCCACCAAATTATTGAGTTCAGGTGTTTCTAGTAAAAGGTTCTGTTAGTGCTACAGCATTCAAGGAAAATTATGTTTTTCCAACAGTTTGAGGAAGATTGTTCCTTTTCCAGCATGACTTACCCTATGCACAAAACCAGCTCCATATAGTCATGGTTTGATGGATTTGGTGTTGTGGAACCTAATTGACTGTGTCAAAGTCCTGACCTCATCCCTACCAAATACCTTTGGAATGATTTGGAACACCAATTTCCCAATTGTCAGCAAGGTCATCTCATCCAACATCAGTACCTGAGCTCACAAATGTTCTTTTGGCTGAATAGGCAAACATTCCCATAGACACAATATAAAATCCTGTAGAAGTCTTCCTAGAAGAGTGGAGGCTTTACTGTATAACCACAGAGGAAAGTGGGAGTGGGGGGGGGGGGGGCATGGTTTAGGAATAGGATGTCCAACAAGCTTATATAGGTGTAATGGCCAGGTGTCCACCAACTTCTGGTCCCATGGAGCTACTGAGCTCCAAGTTGCCCAAGTCACTGCTATAATGTATTTATATTTTACAGGAGTGGATATAAATGTGATTCTTTTTATATTAGATCCTATATATCCTCAGGCTATAAAGACCCTGGCTCAGAGGAGGAACCCAACTCCTCAGAACACAAAGGCTTCCATGTCTCTTTGTACCGATAATGGAAGATAAGCTTAATAAAAGCATCTGCCTGACAACGTGTCTTAAACCTCAGGATGGAGAAAAACCGGCAATTAAATGTGTGTAAATGCAGATGTTTGAGAAAAAGAGCAACTTTTCCAAGCGTTTTATCTCTCTCGCGCGCGTGTGAAGCAAGCCGACAATATGCACATTTATCAAACGGGCTTCTTCTGCCTTTTTAGTCTTCAACAATGATGAGTTTCGTTTTGTGATCTTTAGCCATATTTACAGATATTCAAAGGCAAATCCTATCTTGTTAGATTGTTATAAATGGGACCCCAGGGAACGCGGCGCAGCTCCAGCAGATGTGAGACTCTTGGAGAGGCGCACCGCCATTCTTAACGCTCAAATTAGAAAAAAAAAAAAGAAAAGTAAAATCTGCTAATATCACACTCTTCCCTTTCTGCTGCCAAATCATTATAGGATCAGTGCTTGTCTCTCCCAAATGCCCAATTACTATCGCCGGACAGGTTCACAAGCAGGACTGAGAGGACCAGGCCTGCTCTATGGGCTGCAAGTCTGCAGAAATCACGCATACACACGCAGATGAGAAATAGTGACAGATGTGAGTGCAAACGTTGACAGAGATAGAAATAGGAGAAGAGGGGAGGGAGAAGAAATAAAAAAAGAAAAGACGGAAATAAAAGATGGAAGGCAGAGGAGCAGATAAGAAGGAAGAATGGAAGGAGGAGAGAAAAGAAAAGAAAGAAAGAAAGAAAGAAAGAAAGAAAGAAAGAAAGAAAGAAAGAAAGAAAGAAAGAAAGAAAGAAAGAAAGAAAGAGAAAGGAGGTAGGGAAAAGGAAAGGGAAAGGAAAGAGAGGGATGAAAGGAGGGATTGTAGAGAAAAAAAGGAAAATAAAAGAAGTAGGGCAGCAAGGAAGGGAGAGAGGCATGGGAGGATTATTTGGAGGGAAAAGGAAAGAAAGAAAGAAGAGCAGAGGATGAGAGGAAGGGAGAGAAGAAAGAATGGATGGCTTGTAGGGAAAAGAAAGAATAGAGGAAAGAAGGAAGGAAGGTGGATAGGGATTAAATGATGGATTGTAGGGAAAAGAAAAAGAGCAGGAAGAAAGGAAGAGAAGCATGGAAGGATGGATGTAGGAAAATGAAAGAAAGAAGGAGAGCAGAGGAAAAGGAAAAGAAGGAAGAGAGGAAGGGAGAGACTGAAAAATGGATAGCTTGTAGCAAAAATAAAGAAGAAAGGAAGGTGGATAAAACGATGGATTGTAGGGTAAAGAAAAGAAAACAAGGAGGGCAGGAAGGAAGGAAGAGACGCAGGGAAGGAAAAAGAAAGAAAGAAAGAAAGAAAGAAAGAAAGAAAGAAAGAAAGAAAGATAGAAAGAAAGAGAAAGAATAAAGGGGAAGGGAAAAGGGAAGGAAAGGAAAGAGAGGGATGAAAGGAGGGATTGTAGAAAAAAAAAGGAAAAATAAAAGCAGTAGGGCAGCAAGGAACAGAGGCATGGAAGGATGGTTTGGAGAAAGAAAGAAAGAAAAAAAGAGAGAAAGAAAGAAGAGCAGAGAGATGAGAGGAAGGGAGAGAGGAAAAAATGGATGGCTTGTTGAGAAAAGAAAGAATGGAGGAAGGAAGGAAGGAAGGTGCATAGGGATGAAATGATGGATTGTAGGGAAAGGGGAAAAAAAGGAGGACAGGAAGAAAGGAAGAGAAACACAGAAGGATGGATGGAGGAAAAAGAAAGAAAGAAAGTAAGAAAGAAAAAAAAAAGGAGAGCCGAGGAAAAGGAAAAGAAGGAAGATAGGAAGGGAGAGAGGGAAGAATTGATGGCTTGTAACGAAAAGAAAGAACTAAGGAAGGTGGGTAGGGATAAAATTGTGAATTATAGGGAAAAGAAAAGGACGGCAGGAAGGAAGGAAGAGACGAATGGAAGGAAAAAGTAAGACAGAAAGATGGAGTGGGAGGGAGAAATAAGGAAGGTAGGAGGAAAGGGAAAAAATAAAGATGAAAGGATAAGAGAGAGGAAAGAAGGATATAAGCAAGGAAGGAGGAAGAATAGGCAGATAGATAGATTGATAGATAGATAGATCGATCGATAGATAGATAGATAGATAGATAGATAGATAGATAGATAGATAGATAGATAGATAGATAGATAGATAGATAGATAGATAATAAGGCAGTACATTTTAAGCTGTGTTCAATCATCCAATCATGCAAGTACGAATCCTGTGTTTTCCATTTCTCTCGCACATGGTTGGGTATTCCAAGTGATCACACCTTCACAATCCTTATTGAGGTAGGTGATCATCCTTTACTCCTTTAGTGAGTCAAACCCGAGCACCCTTCCCCATCAGCCTAGGAATCCTCTGACTTGTGGTGCCACTGTACCCACCGCTAATGTTCGCCGACACGGCCGCGAAGAACATCTGCAGGCAAACCTAATTATTACAAGGTAGGGCCTCTTTCTCTGCTCCGGGCTTCACAGCCTGATTTATAACCATAAAAATTGTTATCAGCAACACACAAATTGATCAAAGCCGACAGATCCCACAGGCCCCGCTAATCCCTCTCTAAAACCTTTCATTACTGACCCAATCGATGTGCTGAAAATACATAAACACGCCGGGAATTCGGAGACATCCAGGAACCCGCACATTCCAGATCAGAAGAATAATAGTTTACAGCTCCCAAAGAAAAAAACAAAAGACGCTAATAGAAGCAGAACTAATTAATGTACAGCAATGGAAGGTGACGAATAGCGAAGACTCACACCTCACCGAATACGGCGGATATTTTTTATAACGTCTCAGTTCACCTATTTCAATTTTGGGAATTCACACTGTTATCATTCCAAGTCTTCAGCAGATCTCTACACCGGAGATTCCAGATAGGAAGTCTTCATCTCAATGCTGCAACTTTCCGCATTATGGAGAATTCAAAGTTACTGTCACCAGCATTACCAAACTGATGGGTAATTCAGCCCTCCAGCATCCAACCGTAACTAAAGTATTACTTCTAAGTAGACTGACCCTTTAAAGCCCTATCAGCATTTTTCTACTCCTCAACCTGAGCAATTTAAAGCCCAACTCTGGGAACATTGAAAATTGTCCCTGGCATTGAGGCCAAAAGGATTCACTGCTCGTTTAGTCAGTCAGTGTTAATGGGTGGGTTCGCTTCTGCAGCACTATTGTGTTCTGCTGGTAGGGAGCTTTCCTGGCCGGCAGAACACAATGATAACTGCTGGAGGTTTTAGCCGCACACAGCAATCACATGTGCAAAATCCGACAGGCAGGTTGTACCCAAGTGGATCTATCGCCTACCCATAGATGGATCAAATCTAAGCCAGTCCCTGTTGAAGTGCCAGAAATTCAATCCATCTATGGCTGGCTTTAGATACTCAAAATCCAATTACCGTAGGAGGCACACAAGATCAAACACACATCAAAAAGTGACAAAAAGCAACAGACCTATCATGTGTGACTTCACCCTCAATATGGTTCAATAGATCAATAACACATTTAAAGAGAGGCCCATAACTTGTGAATATAAAATCGTAATTTAAAACTCCCTTTTACTCTACTCTGGAAGGTCCCATGACACAGTAACAACACAGAAGCTCAGGCATGAGACAGTATCAAACCGTTGTCACCCTACAACAGGAAGTGGCTGAACAAGGGCTTTCATGGCAGGATCACCAGATATTAATTTAAAACTCCCTTTTACTCTCCATTGGAAGTCCCCATTACAGGGTGACAATGCAGAAACTCTCTTCCTATTGCATGGACCCCTGAACGAACAGGTGGTTATGCAAGAGGAGCTGCGTATGACGTCACCCGCTGCTGTCCCACGGAAGAATTTACTGATGGATGTCGGCTTTTATATGCTGTTTTAAAACCCCCCTTTTACTCTCCAATAAAAGGCCCCATGACACGGTGACAATGCAGAAGCTCAGGCATGGGATAGTATCAGACCGTTGTCAGCCTACAACAGGAAGTGGCTGAACAAGGGCTTTCATGGCATGATCGATTATTTTAATTGAAAGAAGCAGGTTTCCCGGTCTCGGCTATATGTGAATTGAGTTTGGTGGTCTCAGCCCGGCTCCCGGTGGGTGTGCTATGCGAGGTAAGCCTGCGCTTAGTACGCCCACCCCCCTCCCACAAAAACCACCACACTTACACGCACTCGAAATTGGGTTAACATGCACGCACTTTGACCACGCGGTCTCTAAAAAAAGAGAGGCGAAGGACTAACGGGGGTGGTTGAGCGGGCTAGATCCTCTCACTCCCTTATAGGGAGTCCCTCTGCCCCGTTGGGCTTCAAAGCGGAGCAGGTAGGGCGGGCTGTGTGGGAGGACCCCCTCACACACCCACCATTGCCACCCGGGGCATGGAGAAAGGTGGCAGAATGCCTCTGGGGGAGGCCTGCCTACTCCCAACTCCTGCAGTCCAGCTCCTCTCTCGAGTACACGCACAAAATACACTTAAAAAAAAAAAAAAAAAAAAGAAGCAGGTTTCAAAAAGTTACTTTTGAATAAGGTGATTGGGTTTACATATGCCTAAAAAACGGCCATAGATGGATTGAAGTTTGGCTGGTTCAGCAGGGATCGGACAAAATTCGATCTGAGTATGGCCGTTCCAAATTTTGAGAAGTGGATCTCATATCCTTTTGATGATTTTTTTTTATTATTTCCCCAACAAACAGTCCACCCTCCCTGCCTGTTCTTTGATCTACAAAACCAGGACGACGCACTCAGGAAGAGCGGCGGAAGCTTTTGTGAATGGCATATCGGGCTTCATTTACGGTCAGTTTTCTCTAAAGCATCTGCGATTTTTCCCATGATCATCCCCTATCATGACGGCGGACACTGTAAACAATTATTAATTCATGCACTTTCTATTTATTTTACAGCGATTTGCATCTCTACACCAACCGTGTGTTTGAAGTTGATATGAATTTTGCTCGGGAGATGTCACGGGCCCTGAAAGGCTAATAAGGTTTTTAGATGGTTTTCTGAATAATCTGAATGTAGTATTTAGTAAGGCTGATATGTTTTTGGTGTAATTTGGTGTAAATCGAAAATGTAGGGTGCTTTGTCATAATTTGTTTAGGACCCCCCCACCGCCAAAAAAAATGAAGGGGTCTGTTTGGCCGTCGTTGGTCCATTAGACCTATGCAGGTTGCAGTTGATGCTTTTTCCATGTGCGTTTTGCATCATTTTTTTTTTTTTGCACACGTATTTAGGAGGTGTCTGTTGTCTTGCGGGATAAACCAGCAAAAACGCATTAAAAATGCAAGCACTAAAGTGTTGAACACATAAACAAGCATGGTCTGCTGTTGTCACCATCAGGTAACTTGTCCCAAGAAATAACACACAGCCATCCCTGGACTGTATGTAGACAGGAAGTGTCTGCAAAGAGGCTGAAGAAGATCATCAGCACAAAAATGCAAAAAACAAAAATGGTAAACGCTTTTAATGAAAGAAAATGCAAATATGAAAAAATGTCAATCATTTATAATACACATTGCAAGCGATCTATTTTAACAGAAAGCCAAAAGGGACAGCTTGTCTGTCTTTGTTTTTGGATTCACCTAAAAAAAAAAAGGAAGATGTGAATCCAGTCATTAAATTCCTATACAAGCTTGAACATGTTGATGTAATTTCAGAACTCATTTTTCAATCTTTGAAACTGCAGATATCCTTAAAATAATCCCTGGTGATCCTGCCATGAAGGTCTTTGTTCAGGCACTTCCTGTTAGAGGGTGACAACGCTCTGCCCCTGTCTCCTAACTGTGCTCCTTTGTAGTCACCCTTGCAAGAAGAAGTCATTCAATACATATTGCACAAGCACCATCAGAAATGCCCGCCCTTGCTGGAGTGCATGTAGAGTAGACGACTGCAAAGAGGCTGCAGGAGATCAATGGCATTGAGATGCAACAATGCATGAGAAATATACACTCCTTTTTCTTCTTTATTAAAGAATTATGATTCAAACCCCCCCCCCCCCCCAGTTGTAGATTTTCACACTGATTTGCAGTAAAATGGCAGAAAAATTGCACATTTCCATCCATTTCATGTGCATTTTAACGCACGCTTTGATGTCCGTTGACGTGCGTTTTAATGCTTGTTAAAATGCTTGTGACGTCACATCCTGCTTGTGAGTTAGGGAAAGAATTTATGACAAGGCAACTTTTTTTCTCTTTACTTGTGTTTTACATGCATTTACATGCACTGCATTGCGTTAAAATGCATACATGTTAATTTTAACGCAATGAAACTTGTGTCAGCACAGCATTGTAGTGTGAACAGGACACACAGAAAACAATTGATTTTGATGTGTCTATGCGTTGATCTGCATTTTTCAAGTGCGCTAAAATGCGGATCAATGCACTAGTGCGAATTGTACTGGGGGGAATACAGGCCACGTGTCCCCCTTTCTCATAAAATGACGTTTCCAGGGGAAGATGTAGGATACACTGCATGCCATCGGGGGGTAGCTTAGGTTTGCCACCTTGTCCCTTTTAATCCTAACACATAATAATTACATAGGTTCTGTGGCTGATTAAGGGGTAATTAAACTGACTTGGGGCCTTATCTGCATTAAATTAACCTCAGAACCTGTGGAATTCATATGTGCTCAGGTTTAAAGGATGAGGTGGCAACCCTGGGGTAGCTACAAGTACCCAGAGGAGACCACTGGCTCCAGATCACCCATGCAAAAAGATGGTGGCGCGGGACCCGGAGTGCACTGGCCTTCAGCTGGACAACTCTGGCGTCACTGCTCGTGTATGCACGTGTATGTACTTTGAAGATAACCCAGAAAAACAGCTAAGATGAGAAAGAACAAAAAAATTAATGAAGCCCCTCTTCAGGCTAGAGCTTCTATCTCCTTTTTCAGGTCGGTCCTCAGGGCCAGCTCTGAAAGTGTTAAAGGGAGCGCGTCTGCCGGGTAAAAAAAACGAGGCAGAAGTGAGCAAACCGGCCTAACTGCTTGCAGGACCGAGCAGCAACAAAAGAGGCCTGAAGTTGTTTGGCAGATCTGAGTCCTTGAACCTACAACACTCCGCTCTATAAACTTGCAGCCTGGAATGACTCTGTGCTCCTTCAAAAGATACCATGGCGCCGTGCCAAGTCTGGCTGCCACCCGTGAAACTTCAAAAAAAAGAGAGAGAGAGAGAAAGAGAGAGAGAGGAGGAGAGGGTTTAATAAAACTTCCTGCTTTAGAAAGTTTTCTTTCTCTTTACGAGTTGGAAACAGCCCACCCTAGAATGTCAGGGAGGCCCTTCCACCGCAACCAGACTTTTCCGCCCCCCCCCCGTCAATTCATTAAACATCCGATAAAGGCCTGAAAAACAACCCTTGCCCATAGACATTAGACTTTTCCCTTGTTACTGGGCAGCTCCTCAATGGGGCCTACCTGGCAAACTGGCAATTCTAGCATTGGCCAGGATTGTCTGATGTTGCTCATAGCAACCAGTCACGCGGCCTGACACTGATAAACACAACGGGGAAGGGGATTAATAAAAAGTGTCTGGGACATACTTTGTCTCACTTGGAGCACAGCCAATCATTTTTAAAATTTCCATCTTCTAAGCTGAATGGAAGCAATGAAAGACAGGATTGGTTGCTATAGGCAACGGCATCAGATGGGAGCCATGTCTCGGACGCTTAAAGGAGAACTAAACACTCCTATCCTTTAGGCCCTGTTCTTATCTCGAAATTTGGGACTGCGTTTGAGTGCTATTAACCTTCAATGGCCCCTCAAACTTTGCCCCTCAAGCTATTAGCCTTCAATGGCCCCTTTGCCGCAATAGCCGTACAATCCTGTTGCATGACAACCACGTGATTCTGCGACAGGATTGTGCGGCAATTGCGGCAAACCATGTCTTCACAAATCGCGTGAAGCTTGTTACCTGAAAAGGAGTGGGAGGGTTTTTTTTGGGCAACACACACACACGCTAATGGGCTGTCCTATGCCACATGCATGGGCTGTCCTATGCGACATGCAGGATTGCGTGAAAATCACAATGCCAAAATCCTGCTGCGCGGTGTAAACAAGACCTTACGGCCAAGAAAGCTGCCATCTTAGGCACTATGTAGGCATAGGACACGCCCTCCGGTCACACACACCCCCTTAAAGGAGTATTAACAAAAAAAATGGATTTACATCAAAAGGGCATTTTTTTTTACCCCTACTGTTCCTTTATATTGGCTATTAAAATTTACAAATGCAGCAATTTAGAATGTGGATGAAAGTTTTAGCGCTGGGAAACACTTTTTGATCTACACAGATCAAACCAAAATGAGGGACAAATGAGGAGGAAGAGGGACAGGGGGACTTTGTTCCAAATCAGGCACAGTCCCTCAAAATCAGGGACAGTTGTGAGCTATGGGCACTGTTTGAATTGTTGTGGTGCTACACATGTGGTCAGTTTTGACACCAGTTGTTTGACAGTTCGGTGTTAGCAACTGTGACAGTTTTCACTCCAGCATACCCTGATGCAACTATTTAGGAGAGAAGTTAAATTGATGGGTTTAGTTCCGCTTTAAAATAAAACTAAACCCTTCTATCCTTTGCAGCCAAGGAAGCTGCCATCATAGCCTCTGTTTGATCTTCAGTTGCCATGGTGTTACACATGTGATCCTTTATGACACCAGCCATTGAGAGTTCAGAGTACAAGTTGTTCTGAAAAGCTAAACACAGAAGCGTCATTGTGAATGAGGTCTTAGACATAAGGCCCACCGCATGAGTGTTCGATGACAGGATTTGTAGCCGTCAGTAAATCCCAAACACATCTGGAAACTACAATCACCTCATATAATGTACTTTCGCTGCTCCAAAATGAAGCTTATGCAATATATGGAATAATGAATCCATTATTGTAAAATAATAGGTCATTTAGACATTCCACAAGCCGTGTAAAAGTTCTCAAGAGCTTAGATCAGCCATTCTCAACCAGGGATCCATGGAACGCTAAGGTTCCTACGGAGCTTGCTGGGGGTTCCTTGAGCGGAGGCTGGTTGACCTCCCCATGTGATGGTGCCTGCATAGTTCCACGTCCTACACCACCTGGCAGAGCCTAGATATTTAGCTATGTGTAAGGAGAGGGGGAGGGGGCGTTCTGACAAACAATGTAAGGGGAATTCTTCTCACTGAACACCAATGTAAGGAACATTCTTCCCACTGATCACCAATATGATCAGAGCATTCTTTCAATTTACCACAAATGTAAGAGGAACATTCTTTACACTAACCACCAATGTAAGGAGCATTCTTTACACTGACCACCAATGTAAGGAGCATTCTTCCCACTGATCATCAATGTAAGGAGCATTCTTCCCACTGATCACCAATGTAAGGAACATTCTTCCCACTGATCACCAATGTAAGGGTCACTCTTCCCACTGATCACCAATGTAAGGAGCATTCTTCCCACTGATCACCAATGTAAGGAACATTCTTCCCACTGATCACCAATGTAAGGGTCACTCTTCCCACTGATCACCAATGTAAGGAGCATTCTTTACAATGACCACCAATGTAAGGAGCATTCTTCCCACTGATCACCAATGTAAGGAGCATTCTTCCCACTGATCATCAATGTAAGGAACATTCTTCCCACTGACCACCAATGTAAGGAGCATTCTTCCCACTGATCACCAATGTAAGGAGCATTCTTTACACTGACCACCAATGTAAGGAGCATTCTTCCCACTGATCACCAATGTAAGGAGCATTCTTTAAACTAATCACCAATGTAAGGAGCATTCGTCACACTGATCACCAATTTAAGGGGCTTTTTCCCACTGACCCCCAAGTAAGGAACGTTCTTCACAATGACCACCAATTTAAGGCACAATCTTCCCACTGACCACCAAGTAAGGAGCATTCTTCACACTGATCACCAATGTAAGGAGCATTCTTCCCACTGATCACCAATGTAAGGGGGACATTATTTCCATTGCCCACCAGAAAAATGAAGGATAGAGACATGTAGTAAGAACACATTGATATAAAACAGACATAGAAGTTGAGGAAGGAAGGAGGAATGGAAGGATGGACGGAAGGAAGGAAGGAAGGAATGGAAGGAAGGAATGAGGAATGGAAGGAAGGGCGGGCAGATGTGAAAAA